>NC_051407.1:37537200-37537981 GCF_015228065.2 Penaeus monodon
AGGGTATCCTGACTTTGGATGATGATCTTTGCCACACATGTTCAGATAAGATTCATGTGTTTTAGGTTAACCATTTGGTACTACAATGCAAACCTAGGTAAATCCTTTTTTTCATTATTAATTTATGGCTATTTAAAGTATTTTTGTTTGATTTAGTAAATCTCCGTTGTAGAAAGATTATTGATGTTAATGATATTTTCATAATGACTCGCAGTTATGTATGTCTTGTAGCATTAAAACACTAATGCACACATATAGTTGTTTGTTGGTGACGTTTGCCAAAAAAAAATTTGTAGTGCTTATATTTCATTTGTGTTTCTGTGCCGTGGTTTTAGAGACTTTCATGTCATTATGATAATTGAAACAATTCTTTACTTGACAGTAGAATTATCGTGGATATTGAAGAAACTATTCATGTCATGATCACTTTAGTTTGTATATACATGATTGTGACTGAGCTGAAATATTTTTGTATATTATGACATACCTGACTTTCTCATTTTATTTTTCATTTCATAATCACTATGAAAACATCCCATTTAATTCGTAAGCTGATTTAGAGTAACTTTAAAGGTTTTCAGACTTTTGATTGTATTGTGCTACATTGATATAAAATTGCCAAATTCAAAATCATTGCTACATATTTGATTTTTGTATTAATGGCACAAGTGAATAAAGAAGTCGTGCTTGGATATTGGTTTTAATTACATATTTCTTCCTGAATATTTGTGATTTAACTTCTTTAACCCATAATCATAATTATGTTACCTTATTGTTTTTA
>NC_051407.1:37538097-37539725 GCF_015228065.2 Penaeus monodon
GGAGCGCAAAAGTTATCCAAATTTGCCAAGGAAGAAAAATAAACACATGATAGTTATGGGTCACACTTTAATCTCCTTACAGCTCTCGGCAACAAAGGAATCAGCTGGAAGCAATAGCAGACGGAGGATTCGCCCTCAGTATTGAAGTTACGGAGATTCACATTTAACCTAGAACTTCGAAACCTGTAGGACTAAATGTACTAGGACGTGATAAATCAATGTAACATGATATATATGTATATGTGTGTAATGCAACATAATGGTGTATGATACATGTGACAACATAATGAAGCATGATTATATAAGACCACTAAGTGTAACACAGCTTAGTGACAGATGGACAGATAATGGCAACCAGGATTTGCCAAATCGATCGAACATGAAATCAGCGACTATAGATGCTCTTTATACCATTAACAAACAAGTGTAACCCAAGCGAACAGCATATGACATCCTGTTTATGCAGTCTGGCGTATGTTCTAAAGCTTGTAGATAATGCAATGGAAACAAAACTACAAAGCATACTTGTCTGACAGCGATCTATGAAGCTTTCAGAATTAGTACTATTTATGTATTGCTATACTGTATTTTTTGCGTAACACTTGCAGATGAACAAATTCACATTCATGCACTGCTAAATTTCACAAGGAATTGTTATAAAGCTATTTGAGACATGAACTATATATAAGTACAATAACATGATAATGGTACATTTAGTAGTACGTCAGGAGGGAAATGTCAGCACTGTGTAGGTTTTGGCATACTGTCCCTCTGCTTGGCACTAACACGGCCAGATGGTGTCCAAATCTCCTTAATTTTTTAATCGAGGGAGCACATTTCCTTCAGAAAATACGTCGGAAAACTATATTTCCATGCTAACAGCTGCATAGCACATACGTACTCCACTTACACACAGACCATACATACGTGTACATTATATTGTAAGATTATAGAACTACGACTCATTTTCACATGGCGTAGAATAACCTGCTTAGTACATCTATAGACCCATGCCAACACCGACAAAATCGTCCGCGGTATAGAGGCCAATACAGCAGACGTCCGGCGGTGGTGTGTTGAGGCGATGGGAGGATCAGAAACCACACACAGCTGTCTCACACGAAAACTAATGCTGGCTGTCTGACCTACACACTGGGAAGGCAACAACTCTGACGTTCTACACAGTGAAAAGACAGTTAAGTCAGCAACAGTAACATTGAGAGTTTGGCCGCGGCGATAGCGTGGTGAACCGTGGCGACGAGGCGCTGGGGGGCCACTGGGGTAAAGAGGTTGCGGTTTTAGAGAAGGGTACTGGAAGGGCATGCGAGTCGCTAAGATGTGTTTCCACTGTAATAAAATGGTTCGGGTTATGTTTGTGCACTTCTTACGGTTGCCGAGAAATGTCCGCCATCTCCTGCGTCGCCAGCATCACCACCAGCACCATATCCTACGCCCCCCATATCCAGCCCTACAGCTTATTGCGTATATCGGTACATTAGGAGAGTATTCACATTATTATTTTTTAAGAGATTTTACACATAGACTGAGCCTGCAGATTCTCTTGTTCTGCAAAGGTATCTCATGTCCATGTATCTATGTAGCTGTGAACGAGTATTTTTAGTAAATGG
>NC_051407.1:37539894-37542087 GCF_015228065.2 Penaeus monodon
CTCCCTGTACACGGGTTTAATATATTCTGGTACGTGTGTGTATTCACGCGCCACTAAAACTCTTCCTGAACAACAAATTTTGTTTCTATATTACATATTATATTATCATATGTTGAAAACGATACAACTATAACATCTTAACATCAATTCTACTCTATTTCGGCCTTTACCTCCGACCCGTGACGAAGCCAATGACACAAAAACATTCAGGTTATGATGGAAATCCTGGAGCAATGCTCGAAAACACAACGACGACAAAAATAATATCATTAGACAAAAATCATATCTTTGGATGATAATAACGTATATAATCCTGTAAGTAAGAACAATGTCATTTAGGTAAGCACTTATGTGACCCGTGGTCACACTGAGCATGCATTTTTCCTGAAATATGACTAGAGTAGTGTGAGTAAATACGTAATCTTGAAGGTACGAACAAAATCAGGATGTTCTGTTAAAAACTCCATGAGTCAATGGAAGGGAAGGCGGAGTGATTTGGTAATAGACCAATTTCTCTTTCACCGAAGTGGCAGGCCTTCCTCTTCCTCACTGCGCTGCAATGGCGGAACC
This sequence comes from Penaeus monodon, assembly GCF_015228065.2. Lineage (NCBI taxonomy): Eukaryota > Metazoa > Arthropoda > Malacostraca > Decapoda > Penaeidae > Penaeus > Penaeus monodon. The sequence goes on from NC_051407.1 coordinate 37,540,465, forward strand.
GCACTTGTGGCAGATGCTGGCGTGCACGTTGCCGTTCAGGGTCCGGGATCTGTGGTTGACCTCACCCTCGGGAGAGGAGGACTCCCCTTCCGCCTCCGCAATGGCCTCGTCCAGCTCCAGTGCCTTCAAGTCGGGGGTGATGATGCCATCGTCGACGCTTCGCGACCTCCCTCGCGAGGGACTGTAGCCGCCCTCCGTCTGCACAGCTGTTCGCAAGGCAGGCGTTAATCAGGCTCGACGCAAAGGCGTGCGCACTTTGACATACAAGAGCATAAATGCATCGGAATCATAAGATAAAAAATATGTGCAAAGAATTTCGATCATACTGAAATCATAATTTCTTGATGGTAGTTGAATAAAGAATTCATATTTCAATAAGAGCACAAAAGCAAGGCTATTGGTTATGAGAACATAGCAGAGACACAACGAACTGGAAGCAAAGTCTCAAGATCGTTTTTGTATCGCATGTGACATTCGAATCTTTTGACGTCATGCAATTTTTAGAAAAGGCCATTCATGCCCTCGTAGCCACACATCTCGGATTGGAAGTAAGGAAGCACACATTAAAGACAAAAGTGAACGTTTAAGGCTAACGGCCTATGCATAATTCTAATGGGAAAATACTCTTCCATGGATACTCGCAAAATATTTTAAAATTACTCGTCTTATGTATTCACCTACTCTTTCATTCACCAAAAAATTATTTTAGCTTGCGAAAATTAAATTTGTTATGGCTACACTCGGACACTCAAAATCAACTATTAAATAGTCAGTTCACTTTCACGATAAACTGTCACTGAAGCATTGCAAAGCTGTCCACACACACACACACCTGGATCCACACTCTGATCGCCCAGTGTTGTGTCACAGTGACACAACACAACTTTTCACACACAAATCATATGTATATTTGTTTTCATCTTACATTATGGAACAATTAATTTTCATCTTCGCATTTTCTCCCTGTTAAAAAAAATAAAGCACTCATGTCCACACTCTCACCTGTATGCAGACCTAGTTCATAATTTTTTCCACACACAGCTGGTAAGTAGTGTGTGAAACAATTTCTTCTCTTTCACATTAATATTTTCCAACATATCACACTTGTACACATACTACTGTAAAGTTTAAAATATCTGTATCTAAATATCATTCAGCTTACACTGCATGCATGGCTGATACTGCTCCGTACATATTTCCTTCACACAAACTAAGTTTTGAAGTTATCCGTATCTACCTAGCATTTCCCTGCAAAATCCTTCACTCTCATGTGTACACCTGACACGCCCTCACCTGTGTCCACGCCCTGTTCCTGGAAGTCCTGCATTTCCACGCTGTTTTCCCTCATGGTGGGCATGTTCTCCCCAGGCCTGGCGGAGCTCACCAGGGTCGTGACGAGGTCCATGCGGGAGTCGAGGGAGTACTGCTTCCCGGCCATGAGCATTCCCTTGATGCGCCTCCTCATGGCTGGAGGGTCGCGGGGGAAGCGTAGGTCAGTGGGTGAAGTGGTTTTCATTTGATGTTTGTTTTCGGATGTCTTTTGAGGCTGGGTATATGTCGGCACACTTATTATTTTTTTTATTAAAGCTAATCTAATATAAAAGAATGCCAATTAACACTTAC
>NC_051407.1:37542270-37542826 GCF_015228065.2 Penaeus monodon
CTGCCAGAATGCACCCCAGCCACATTATAGCTTTTGAGATGTAAGCTTTTGTGCCATTAAACTCGTGAGAGTCACGAAAAAAGGTGAACCACCCTGTGAGCCCACCTTTGCCGGGCGAATCCTTGACGTCGAACTTGAGCTGCTGGAGTTTCTTGGCGAACTCGAAGAGAACGTCGTTGTTGTCGAAGATGGCGGCGAAGGAGCCGTTCACGATCTTGGGCGACATCGGGGAGTTGGCGAGGAGGAGGGACGTACCGAAGTCCGGGTTCTTGCGGGTGTCTTTCGGGGAGAGAAGAAAGTGGTTATCTGAATGGCAAAGTGACGTCAATCTGATCACCAAACACTCTGTCGTCTTGGTAGAATGGTGGAAGCGCTCACTGTACAAGGAAGAAATCTTAATGAAACCGAGGGACATGGCTGGCGATCTTCAAGATTCCTTTTTCAAACCAGATGGAGGTATGAGAGAGAGAGAAAAAAACGCAAGATGTAATGAAGCAGTTGGGTTCTTATGCATGTCCTTGGAGGAAGAAAAAAGAAAGAGGTGTCATTTGAAAAG
>NC_051407.1:37546127-37547014 GCF_015228065.2 Penaeus monodon
GGGTGAGGCAGGGAATGATCCGCTCGGTGCGAATGGGAGACTTAAATCCCACAGAATATCCCCCTCAGACATGAATAGACTCATCGATTCCAGTTTCTCCTCAAAAGGACAACGCATACCAGAGAGCGAAATGATAGAACGAACGTAGAATGTGCGTTTCTTTCCGACTACATTCGCGGTGGTACGTGTTTTCATTAATGCATGCATCCATTGCCGATATTAAACTGCTATGGATGTTTGTGCAATGTTTTCACACATGTAGCAAGCCGGCTGAATCCATAAGGTTCAAGGTGTTACATCAGGAAGTGATAATGATGTCGATAGGCAATGAAAATATGATCCGATCATGAGATCGGATGATGAGGCTCCCCCCAAAATTACATTACCAAAACTTATTTCTATAATTTAGAAACAAAACATAAAAATGCATCCAAAAAGATGGTATCAGAAAATTAATGAAGTGAGAAAAATGCTTTTAGCACTGAAATCCAATAGCAAGAGGGCAGATAAAATCTAGGAACGAAAATAAAACGGCCATGTGGCAAAAATGACAAAAACACTTGAGATGCCAACAGAAAAAGATACAAACAGACAAAATGTTGCGTGGGAAAGGAACTGAAAGCAAGTTAAGTGCAAGAGAAGACCTATAGCTAATGAATGATCAAGTTACATCTGTTTTAAATCGGGGTGACATGCGACAAGATTAATACCAGTCGTGTGAACAGGTTAAGGAAATGCCTGGAGTTCTGATATACGTATTGCAAAGGAGCATACAATACTGCTGATTGTCCTGAGCTAAATACATATCTAATGCAAAATGAATATTTTGCATTGATTCAGGTCAAGTGCATGCAAAACGTGGCCCATTTCAAGGTCAGATATCTCTT
>NC_051407.1:37547057-37547268 GCF_015228065.2 Penaeus monodon
AACTTAGTGTTTATTGACACTGGTCGTAGTCTAGCATATATACACTGCAATCCCGACTAAATATAGGTCAAGGTCAAGTGTTGACTGACCTTACCAAGGCCTTCGGAACTAATATCTAGGTCAAGGTCACCACATCTCAGATTAAGTGCAGTTACTTACTGACCTTGGTCTGATTCAAATCCGATTAAAGATAAGTACAAAATGAATGATC
>NC_051407.1:37547980-37548217 GCF_015228065.2 Penaeus monodon
CATTTGTACAAATAATTCACATGTGCGTTAGATGTTACACATTATATAACTATATTGTTAGGTTTTATATAAAATTTCAATTATTTATTCAATAAATATATTTTGAAATATGTATATAACTTGCACATTATCATGTTATTGCTTCATTAATATATATCAGCTACTATAAAATTATTGCTTATTACAAAGAGAAATTTAAATCAAGTGCATAACATAAATGATATTTCCTCCCGCACT
>NC_051407.1:37548406-37548776 GCF_015228065.2 Penaeus monodon
GGTTTTGGTACTTCTGCACCTGTGGTTCTTTCTCTTCCACGTGATGCCTGTTAACGAGGATCTTTAATTGACGCCGATTCGTCTTTCAAGAAGCTGCAAGTTCCTGGGGGATTCTGTATGGCTTTGACATACACGGCATCTTGCGTTTTTTTCTGAGAATCTCCATTTGATTTGACTTTCGTCCGTCTAACATGCGCCCAGGAAATATCTCATGAGCTCCAACATTTTGCACATAATCGCCTGAAAGTACTACGCTACAGTTTCACTCAAAGCTAAATTCATCCTTAAACATTCATATTTTGATAAAGGTCGCAGTGGAGTCTCCTTGTGGATGAGCTTATGGGCACCTTCAAAGAATTTATCATATACC
>NC_051407.1:37548805-37549393 GCF_015228065.2 Penaeus monodon
CAGGTAAAATAAGAAAGCACATGCGTTTGTGCGCCGAAGCTGTGTCGTTGTAGCCTGCCGATATCGTTCTGCAAACAGCACCACCAAATCAGTGAGGTCCAACTTTGGGGCGATTATGCGGGCCTCCTTCAGTCTCCGAGCCCGAGGGGTCTGCCTTTCCAAATGTTGTTCTAGAGAGCACCAGTTCTCGCATGCTTCAGTTGAATTAACAATCGACAGACGGGGACAGTCAAGTGAATACTTGGCACAAACGGTGTCGAATATCTCTCCGCGGTTGTATTACCAACAACTTCTGCCTTTTCATAGATGATAATGAATTTAAATGCTTCTGTTTCTCTATATATAATTCCGTGATACTTATACATTTATTTCGTTGTTCTGTTCATCCATTTACATGAATCCTTTTGTATGGATAGCCTTCAACAGGGAAAATCTAGCGTTATGCATGGCGGTAAAGGTAGCTCTGACATCTGCGGCACTATCCTTTTGAATGACTAACGGCACTCTTTCCCATGAAGGTAAGCCGACAGCGTTTCAAGACCAAGGAAATCCTCACTATCTTCTATACGATCTTGCATAGGATTTGCT
>NC_051407.1:37549452-37551225 GCF_015228065.2 Penaeus monodon
GGGGAGGGGGAGGGGGTCGGTAAACGGTTTAACCTTAAACGATGAGAATAGTACTAGAACTATGCGCGATCGAATGAATGAATCTATACGCTGAAGTCGAGATGATATTTCACTATTCGTAGGAAAGGAACAATGGGGTAGTTAGGGAGAGGCGGTGGTACGTGTTTTCATTAATACATGCATCCATTGCCGATATTAGACTGCTATGGATGTTTGTGCAATGTTTTCACACATGCAGCAAGCCGGCTGAATCCATAAGGTTTAAAAAGTGATAGACTTCTTATCCTGCGTTGAAAATATCCGTCTTAATATCAAGGAGGCAAGTGAAGGGAACGGAAAATTGAAATTTTGTTTTGCCAAATCAGTGCAGCCCACAGAAATAATATCACATGACTGCGAAACAACTAGGAATTAATCTGATGGCAAGTCGAGGTTTTGTCTCTCAAAAGGGCTTCCGTCTTTCGCTTCGGATGCGCTGTATTACAAGGAAATTAGCTTAATAACTGTTTTGGAACGAAACCGCAGAGGTTTCCTTATATCACTGTTTGTTACGTTTTAGAGTGAATGTGTATTACTGAGTGAATATGTGACATTAACAACGTTAGTATACACAATGAGTAAATAATTTCGTCTACATAAAAAACAACGCCTCAACAAAGGCAAGAATAAACCCGTATATCTCCTAAGTGATATTATGGATACATGCAAATTTATTAGCAAACTAAAACCAACAACATATAAAAATGAGTCTGAGTACAGAGACCCAAATCATAACAGACGAAATAAGTCTATGGGATAAAAACCCAAACAAAACCAGTGACCCGATAAGTTCCTCATCAGCCACCACGCGCACGCATCCGTGGCTGCAGTTTACCTTTTAGGAACACGCGCGTCTTGTGTTCTTCTGCGGGTGTCTTGCTGAGGACTTCGGAGGCGGTGGCGCGGATGATGGCCCAGTCGCGGGAGAGGTCCTCGACAGTGGTGTAGGTCGACGTCACCGTGAACCTTGAAGGCAATGGAAACTGGGTTAGTATTTGAGAAAACAACGGGGTCAAAGAAATGGTTAAGTGAAGAAAATTTCACGGTAAAGGAGGTAAGGTTAGTGTAACAAAACAACGGGGTTAAAGATTAGGGCAAATTCATGTGTAATTCATGGCAAATGGAATAAGGATAGTGTATGAGAAAGCAAAAGAGACAGGTAAAAGGAAGCAAATACGATGAGGTTGGATTGTAAATACAGTAGAGCCCAACCTCTCGAAGCAAATCACTGAGTCATCTTGCAAAATGTAAGAAAAAATACTCACCAATTCATAAGCATCCAGTGACGCAATGACTCTTACCTAATAACATACTTCCCCTTGAGAGATGCTGGCACACAATGGAGCTTTCCAGAGGAGTTAATCTTTTTCAGCAGTTTTTCTGTCAGTTCATTCTCGCCCTTCAGCCGAAACACGACCATTCCCAGGTATCGCGGCGTCGGGACCTCGAACCGCGGGTCGCTCTTCACGAACACCTCGAACTTTTGCGCCATTCTCACGCCCTGGGAAGAAAAGGAGCTGCTCTGAAGTACCTGTCTACTATGATGCACAAGCGAAAGGACATTTATACACCAAAGACAATGGTAGGTGTTCCGTGATAAAGAAAACTAGGGCATGTAAGAACTGTGTGATGTATAGCACTGTAAATAAAAAGCGCCAAGTGAAATATAGAAAAGAGGATGCATTGAACATTAATGAGATACAATATTACCAAATTTTCACTGGTATGTGGAAT
>NC_051407.1:37551309-37551798 GCF_015228065.2 Penaeus monodon
GCAGTAAACAGTATACCAAAAGGGTCTTATTCTATCCATCGCTGTCTCATGGACATTTCTTCCGAATGACTCACCTCTCGTATGTGTTTCTGAAGACCAGCGACACCGAAGCTCCTGATAACAAACCACAGTTTGAGAGCACGAAACCTTTTGCTCAAACCGATTTGCCAGTGCTGGAAAGTGAGGCTACAGTCAGAAAGGATAAAACGTACAACTGGCAATTATAGAATGTACAATTTCATTTTTTGGTGTGAAATTATTAATGTAATTAGTGTGGTGACGAAATATATAATATGTCGGAGAAATACGTGATTATTATCTTTGAGTTAGATGAAAACGAAAAAAATGTGCAATCATATCTCTATAGGTAAGTTTATGTGTCGTTATAGATATCAGTAGAAAGATTTCGTATAATCATGAGCATGCATATGTGCGTGTGTGTTGGTTTGCTTGCACATATAACCACAAGCGCACAGAAATGACTGTTTC
>NC_051407.1:37552095-37552445 GCF_015228065.2 Penaeus monodon
TGCATTCACTGCGTGGGTGAATAATAAAACATTACTTCTTGGTGGGATTACGTTAGGTACACGTGCCGGATACACACTAAGCACAGGCAACAAAGCAGTTTCGGCCGACTGAAAGGGCGAGAAGCGTGCATGTCTCCTGTGTCTAAGTGGTTACTGTAAATTTTTTTTAATGTCATAACTCACCATGTAGTCAATTGCAAGACCTAGACAGAAGGAAAAATACTTAATTATTGTATATAAAAGATGTCCTCTACCATTTGATATTATAGTCAAGGTTACAACAGCGAGAGGGTAAAATAAACAAGAAAAGCTATAGAGGAAATTGATAAACAGCAATAATCATTTTCGTA
>NC_051407.1:37552498-37552604 GCF_015228065.2 Penaeus monodon
ATACTTTAAATCTAAACGAAGATACTCTTGGGATGTGACACGTGACACTGAGCTGCATTGCAAATCATTATCAAATAGCCTAGTGCATTTTCGCCTCAGTCCCCCC
>NC_051407.1:37552721-37552895 GCF_015228065.2 Penaeus monodon
CGAACGCGGGAGACAAGAAGACCACGACAGTGGGAAACGGAGAGAGCAGACAGAACACGAAATCAAAGGGAACAGGAAATGTAAACAATAAGAGCAAAAACACAGAGCGTAAGAAATGAGAGAAAAGAGAAAATGAAAGAAAAGAAAAGAAAAATATATATAAGGCAATAAGCA
>NC_051407.1:37553082-37553712 GCF_015228065.2 Penaeus monodon
GGAATAACATCAAAAGGCCAAAAAAAAGAAATAAAACATTACAACTAAACGAAACACAACTGAGAAAATTCGAGACCATTCAAGATCGCGAATCCTCCAAAGACGCGAAGAACAGGACGAGAACAAGGCGAGAACAAAACAAGAACAAGACGAGAACAGGGCAAGGACGAACAGCAGCCATATCAAAGAACAAGCTATTCACCTGAGTTCTCGTGCTGGAGGTAGATCGGGTCCACGTTGAAAGTGCGGTGGAGAGAACCGCTGTTCTTCACCCTGGAGAACAGAATAACGTCATTACAGATGGACACTCCCGGGCAACGCTCCTCGTGGTGGATTTACATTGTCTGACGAAACTTTCTTGTTTGTCTGTTATTATTTCGGTATATTCCTCCCGGCGAGACAAGAGCTGTTGTGCAAAGCCGTTTTTGAGACAGAATGGCACGTAATTCTTTATTGCTTCATTTTTAAAAATTTCTTCTGCGTTCCATAACTTCCCTGCTGCTCTGCCCACGTACGGTTGGTATATGTGTTTAAATGTGTGTTGTTTTAAGCTTTCTGTTATTATCATATATCTTTTATTCATGTTTATCTAAAAAATGAGAGATGATTTATGAGATGGCTTCTTATCCC
>NC_051407.1:37554149-37555225 GCF_015228065.2 Penaeus monodon
GTCCACCGTACCACATGGCCGTGCAGTCGAAGTGGACCATCATCCACTTGGACGGGTTGAAGGCGAGGGAGTGGGCGTACTCGATCCCGTCCATCAGGTAGCGGAATTCGGGGCAGATGAAAGCAGTTCCGGCATAGGCAGCGTCCACGTGCATCCACAGTTCCTCCTGTTCGCCTGTTCGGGTGGAAGAGGGGAGAGTGTGAGAGATGGGGGAGGGGTGGAGGGAGGTGGGTGGTGGAGAGGTGTGAGGGATGGAGGGGTGAGGGGAGGTGGGTGGTTGAGAGGGGTGAGGGGTGGTGGAGAGGTGTGAGGGGTCAGGGGTGGCGGAGGAGAAGGGTGAGGGGAGGTGGCTGGTGGAGAGGTGTGAGGGGAGATGGGTGGAGGAGAAGGGCGAGGGGAGATGGGTGGAGGAGAAGGGCGAGGGGTGAAAGGCCGGGAGGTGGGTAATGGAGGAGAGGGGAAATTGGGGAGTGAGAATTTAGGGGGGGGGGCGGTGGGCAGAGGAGAGGGGAGAGATGGAAGGAGAGGTTGCTGGTGGAGAAGAGACGAGACAGGGCGAGGGGAAAGAGGAAGATGGTAGTATAGAGGCGAGAGGGGAGAGTGTGAGAGATAGTTGGTGCTGGAGGAGAGGGGAGGGGGAGGAGAAACTGGGATAAGGAGGTAGGTAGTGGAAAAGGGATAAGCAAGAAGAAACTGGGAGAGAAAGAGACGAGAGGGGAGACAAATGGTGGAAAAGAGAAAGGGAAGAGGGGAAACTAGAAGGGAAAGAGATGTGAAGAGAAGGGTAAGGTAGTGCCGGAGAGGGTAGAGGGGAAAAGGACAGGGAGAGGAAAGATAAACGGAGACAGGCAGAGAGAGGAATAGAGAAGAGACGAGAGAGGGAAGCGGGAGAGAGAGGAAGCCGAGAGGGGAGATAAGGGGAGACAGGCAGAAAGGGGAGTAGGGGAGACACGAAGAAGACGAGATAAAGAGATATATTTGGAGACAGGTGGCAGAGGCAGAAGCACGGGAAAGGCGGAGACGCGGAGAATGGAGGAAGGAGGCAGATAGACTCGATGGCAAGAATAGCCAATATT
>NC_051407.1:37555709-37556054 GCF_015228065.2 Penaeus monodon
ACCGAAACACACTGAAAAAAAAGAAATACTCTACAACAAAGACAGACAAAGAAACCCAAAAAGTAAAAAACAAATAAACAAATGAATAAGCAAAAGAGACAAAAAAACACTAACACCACAACAACAACAACAGCAACGCAGAACTTACAAATGGGTCCCAGCTCGCGTAAGTTATCGAAGCAGCATGAGCCAGTCGTGCCTAAAGTGGCGCACAACTGGAAATGAATCGCGGAAGGAAAAAAAAAAGAAGTAAATAATGTTGATCATAGGTTTTGCCAATACCATTAACGCTACATCATGCTCGTTTTCATTTAAATGCGTCGGGAGATTGATCCATTGTCGACG
>NC_051407.1:37556104-37556470 GCF_015228065.2 Penaeus monodon
TGGTATGGTCAGTTGGTAAATTTTTGCTGTGTGTTTCACAGATATGTAATCATCAATACTATATTTTGTTTGTGTTTACCCTCTTTACCGCCATTACTATTTGCTACTATGATTTAGTGGTCATTTAGTCTCTCCGAAATCACAATATTTTAGGTACACAATTTCCTTGTCAGTAAAGGCTGTTATATAGCTATCATTTCCTCATAATTCATAAAACTTATTATTCTGGATGAAACTTCGACACGAAAGCATCAACAGGATCTTTATAAAAGAACAGCATTAGAAAACATCCTTAAAAATAATTTCAACTTTAATCAAATCTCCCCCTTTTCGGACGCGTCATCTAATCACCGATTCATTGGAACA
>NC_051407.1:37557263-37557914 GCF_015228065.2 Penaeus monodon
CGGAGGAAAATACTTACGAAGAAAGGAATAAGGCCCTTTTCCCTATCGTTTTGAATAGCTTCGACGACCTTATCGCCACGCATGGTCAAGTTCTCATCGCTCTCTATGTACCGCATTTTCACCAGCCCGATGAGTCCGGCTTTTTCCACCGATGAGTGAGCCTGGTGAGGGTAGACAGGGTGAGTCAGGGTGAGTAAGTGTAAGGGGAGTGAGTAAGCAATGATAAAAGGAGTATATGTAATAGTAAGTAATAATAAAGAGAGTGAGTATATGCACAGGAGGTGAGTAGATATAAGGGGATGAGTAGATGTAACGAAGGAGAGTGGATGTAAGGAGGTGAGTAAGTGATAACAATAAAAAAGTGGTGAGTGAACCTGAAGAGGATAAGAATAATGAGTTAGGGTTAGAAAATGTAAGGAGGGGGGGTGAGTAAGCAGTACTAAAGGGTGAGGAAATATAAGGGGGGTGAGTAAGCAATAATATAAAATGGTAGGTAGAGATGCAAGGGAGGTGAGTATGAAATATATAATAAAAAGCGGAGAGTGAGTCTGAGGGGAACAAATATGATGAGTCAGGATGAATAAGGGGAATGAGTAATCAAGAATAAAAAGGGTGAGTAAATGTAAATGAGGTGCATAAATAATAAAAAGG
>NC_051407.1:37557977-37558500 GCF_015228065.2 Penaeus monodon
CAATAAAAAGGGCAGTAGGTGAATCTGAGGAAGATGAATATGATAAGCCACGATGAGTAAATGCAAGGGAGATGAGTAAGCAGTACTAAAACGGGAGGTGAGTAAATCTAAGGGAGTTCAGAGTGACGAGTGAAGGCGAGTCACATGTAAAGGAACTGAGTAAGAAGAGAGAAAATGATGGTGAGTGAGTTAAGGGGAGAAAATAGGATGAGTATGGATGAGTAATCCAATAAACGTGATAAAAATAACACGACTCGAAATGAATGATAGAAAAGGAAAGCAAATTAAAAAAAATACAAGGACCCGAGCACGCCCTGACTCACCAAGACTCACACACGACTCACCTGATCAGAGCAGTACGCGACGAGACGGGAATTAATTTCGGCGTCCTCCAGATCAGGGTATTCCTGCTGGTACCTCTGTATGGCCTCCGTCCGCGCCGCCAGCAGACACACGAACGTCGCTTCTGAGGCTGTTGTCTGGCGAACGAAGGAGAATGCTGGAGAGTGTTACAGTTTCGAAA
>NC_051407.1:37558667-37558754 GCF_015228065.2 Penaeus monodon
GACCAGTGGTTCCCGACTTTTTTTTCATTCTGTGTCCCCCGACCAATGTATAATGATCTCCATGGCCACGTTCAGTGACTATCATCT
>NC_051407.1:37559320-37559603 GCF_015228065.2 Penaeus monodon
GGAAAATTCCCCCCCCCCTCCCCCACCAGGTTGGGAACCCCTGCGCTAGACATTAAGTGTTGAATGCTCCACGTTGTATTTGGGAGGAGTTGGATAGTTACAGATAAATACATATTTTGGAGAGAAAAAAATGTATGGCAATGTATATTCAGAGAGATGGAGCAGCAAGGAGCAATGCAAACGAGGAAAGGATGAGTGAGAGTAACGGACGGCAACGTTACTCTTAATTAAGTTCCTCAGCCGATGATGGCTTGACGTCACAGCTGCCGTAAAGTCGACGTGA
>NC_051407.1:37559684-37561409 GCF_015228065.2 Penaeus monodon
AATACGTTAAGAGAGACAAGGAAGGACGGGGAGGAATAAGGTAGAAAAAAGGCGAGAAGAAAACAGTGAGAAAAATAAAATTAGCGAGGCAAGGAAGAACGAGAAGGAATAAGTTTAATAAGGTGGGAAGAAAATGAGGGAAAATACGGTAAGAGAAGCAAGGAAGGAGGAGGAATAAGATCAAAGGCTGGAGAAGAAAAGGGGAAGAGGAAAAATACGTCAGCGAGAAAAGAGAAGGGAATATATTTGAAAGAAGAAAGACGACGCAGACGGAAAAGGGAAGAGGCAAAAATACGTCAACATAAAAAGAAAAAAGAAGGAGGTAGATGGAAGAAAGTCTGAGAAAGAAGAATTATGAAAAAGAGGAAAATACGTTAAGAGAAACAAGGGAGTGGGAGGAGGAATAAGGATCCGGCTGGAGAAGAAAAAGGGAAGAGGAAAAATACGTTAACATGAAAAGAAAAGAGAAGGAGGTAGATGGAAGAAGGTTTGAGGATCGAGAAGAAATAGAAAAAGGGGGAAATACATTAAGAGAAACAAGGAAGGAGGAAGATGAGGAATAAAGTCAGACTGGAGAAGAAATGGGAGGAGGAAAAATACGTCACCGTGAGCAGAAAATGGAAAGAAGTAGAAATGGAGGAAAAAGAAAAAGAAAGATGAATAGATACACGTCAACTCGGAGAGAAAAGAGAGACACATGAAGGAAGAAGAAAAAGCTCTTAGATTGAACCCGAACACAAAAAAAAAAAAAAAAAATGGAAAGAAAGAAAAAAAGGCTAAAAATAAGAAAACGCGCAAGAAAGACCGAGCGCCTCCCCAAAAGGTCTATGAACCGGCGCGTAGGCCTAAGCTCACCTGAATGACGCCGCCGCCGGGTGAGTCCTTGTAGCTGTGGAGGAAGTGCTCGGGTAGGCCTAGCATCTTGGCCAGCCAGTCCATCACCACGATCTCGAGCTCCGTGCAGGCGGGCGACGACGCCTGAGACAGGGGGAATGATTAGCTTGTGGCGCGGCCCGTCGCAGAGAGAAGGCTGACGAGGACGGCCTTGGCCTGCTGTGTACACGCGGGATTTTCTGGTTCTAAAGCTATAATTTGGTGTTTTAGGATATATGTGATAAATCTGTCGTATAAGTTACCCTCAAAATTAGCTACGGATTAACATATCTGCTCTACCATAAACCCATATCGTAAACCATTAAACCAGTTTTGTTGATTATCGCCTTAACAAAAGATTCGTAACACCCGCTCGCCATTACTTTAGTCGACTCATAACCAGTCTAGGATAAGAACATAATCCGACGAACAGCAGCACCAACATAACTGTACAGAAATGCATACTGAAAGAGGGACACTATATCGTGGCCGACAAGGGAAGTCCATCGAGACACTCGTGTTGATTACTGCTTTATTCAAAGCATGTCTTGTTAGTGAGATGAAAACATATATAGAAACATCATAACAAAAGACAGTAATAAACAAAAATCTGGACCAAAATATACGTTTAAAAGTAAAATGAAGAAGAAAAAACTGTTCAAAGGAGACAAAGACAACACATCAAAGGGAAAACAAGAAGGAAAAGACAAAAAAGTGAACTATGCTAAAACGGGAAAAGAAAATAAATAGCAAATTGAATTGACTGATGAAAGAAATATCAAAACATCTTTTGTTAATTAGACTTTGAGCGTGAATAGTGTTGGGAAATTTCAGAGGGCAACATAAAGGCAA
>NC_051407.1:37561986-37562416 GCF_015228065.2 Penaeus monodon
ATACAATAGTACATACAATCAAAGAATAACCATTGTCTTTCAAAACTTAAAAAAAAAATGCCGGACAGTGGTTAGAGGATGTACAAAAATGCATAGAAACAGCGAATAAACGTAGCCATCTCACGCAACACACACACAAAAAAATAAAAGTGACACTCCGCAACGAGACCAAATTTATAAAAAAATAAACAAGGGTAAAAAAAAAAAAAAAAAAAGTAAACACAACACCAAAATTAGGCAGAAGACTAGAGACAATTAAAAAGGGAATTGCAAGAAACACACCCAAGTAAACCCGAGGCAGTTTATGGCATCTGCAAGCATGTCTCCAAGCAGCGACGGGTAGGAGTTGAGCGCCGGGAAGTAAGCATGCATGTAAGGTGACTGCCAGTGCGTGACCTGACGGGGAGGAAAAAAGATCGTAAAGATAGTG
>NC_051407.1:37562559-37563322 GCF_015228065.2 Penaeus monodon
CATTAAAACGCTGGTTATTTCTAAAATTACTGATTTGGGCTTGACAGCTACTTAGATCTAGTACAATCGGTATATAAGGTAAACCAGGTGTTTCCTCTCTGAATATCCCGATGTCACGCGCCACGCATGACGCCCCCGCACTCACCCCGGGCATGACGACGCGTTCAATGTCGTTGAAAATGTTCTCCCAGGGCTCGGGGTCCTCGGGGGCATGCTCGGGCACCAGCTCGCGCATGTACCCGGGCTTCACGTCAGGGAAAACACGCCGGTCTCGGATGGTGTCGAGGTAATCCGCGATGTAGTCGACCATTTCCTTGCCTGGCCGGGGGTGAAGGAGAGGAAAAGGTCATTATTATTTCGTAATTAGGCGTGACATCATATGCATGATACGAAGGGTAGTACAGTAACACGTTACAGCATACGAAGAAAACGAAGGATTTGCACGTTACCGCATACGGAGAATATTACAAAACGACATGGCAACGCAAATCCGGTTCAAATACTGAACAAAGGAACGTGTACACAATAAGAATGGTAATACATAATATAAAGATTTTGACTCAGCAGTTAGCGTAGTATAGTGACAGAGAGTTCACGAGAGAGCTGTAACGAAAGCATAAGAGGAAGAGAGAATGAGACGATTCGGAGGCCGAAAATGAGGTTACACTGACGGAGCATAAAAGGACAAACAAAGGGTTTGCACGAATCCTCTACGCCATGAGAGAGAATACGAGTTATGAAGAGTGAAAAGAAAGAGTGCAAA
>NC_051407.1:37563418-37563630 GCF_015228065.2 Penaeus monodon
TTATGCAGGCGGTGCACAAAGACACACATAAGGCGGACATGGAAGCTCTATACCACGAAGGAAATATTACGGCATAATTCATGCTAAACCCGTGCGATACGAGAGTGGGCTTCGTGTGGCAACACTGAGGCTCATCCAGTGATGGGCAAGGGTCCATTCTGCCTTTTCCTCCCTTCTCTCATAAACACTCACGAGGCATTTTCTCTCACACT
>NC_051407.1:37564014-37564134 GCF_015228065.2 Penaeus monodon
CCCCCAAGCCCAATCACTAGCACACAGATAAACATTCAAACAAATATTTTGTTTATGTTCACCTACAGTCACGTACACAAAGTTGCACTCACTCCCATCCACCCATAATGAGTTTTCGTG
>NC_051407.1:37564204-37564411 GCF_015228065.2 Penaeus monodon
TCCTAACGGTGCAAGAGAAACAATTATATAAACGGATGAATAAACAGATAGAGAGAGAGAGAAAAAAACGATGTTTTTCACTGCAAAATTTTTAAACATAAAGCAAGGGTAGCGGAGATGTATCACTTAGAGCTTTATTCAAATCCAAAGCTTTAAGTTGGTAAAATAAAGATTACCTTAGAGGAAGTAAAGCATGCAGAAGTATGT
>NC_051407.1:37565316-37565645 GCF_015228065.2 Penaeus monodon
AAAAAAAAGTTTTAGAAGATAGAAGAGAGAAAATGTGAAATAAAAAAATGCAAAAGAGAGAAAAAAAAGAAAGTGGAGAGTTTAGACGATACAAGAAAAACAAGAAAAGAGAGAGAGAAAAAAAAAGAACGGAGAGGGATGGAAAGTCTGTTTAGAAGAAGGAAAAGAGAGAAAAGCAAGAAAGATGAAGGAAAAGAATCTCAATGGATGAAAAGGTAATTTCAGGAGAAAACACAGAGAAAAGGAGAATGTGGAAGAAAATAAAGTCAATTCAGTGAATGCAAATTATATAAAGGAAGAACGTGAATAGTATAAATAAAAAGTCCTTC
>NC_051407.1:37568085-37568162 GCF_015228065.2 Penaeus monodon
TGTAAAGCAATCAACAATGGATCAGGTTAGCGCGGAGTTGAGAGTATGGTAATCAACACAGAGTCCTGTGGCGGCAT
>NC_051407.1:37571012-37571116 GCF_015228065.2 Penaeus monodon
GGAAACAGAGAGAAACGAGGAAAGAGAGAGAAACAAGGAATCAGAGAGAAACGAGGAAACACAGAGACAGAGAAGCAAGGAAACAGAGAGAACAAGGAAAACCG
>NC_051407.1:37571165-37571661 GCF_015228065.2 Penaeus monodon
GAGAGATAACAAAGGAAAAGAGAGAAACGCAAGAAAAAGAGAAACAAGGAAACAGAGAGAAAAAAAAGAAAAAATAAACAAGGAAACAGAGAGAAACAAGGAAAACAGAGAGAACAAGGAAAGAGAGAAAAACAAGAAAAAGAGAAACAAGGAAACAGAGAGAAAAGGAAAAGAGAGAAACAAGGAAACAGAGAGAAAACAAGGAAAAAAACAGAGAGAAAACAAGGAAACAGAGAGAAACAAGAAAAAGAGAAACAAGGAAACAGAGAGAAACAAGGAAACAGAGAGAAACAAGGAAACAGAGAGAAACAAGGAAACAGAGAGAAACAAGAAAACAGAGAGGAACAAAGAAACAGAGATAAACAAGAAGCAGAGAAACAAGGAAACAGAGAGAAACGAGGAAAAGAAAGAGAAGTGAGGCTGTGATGAGAAAAAGTCCCCGGGAGGAGATAATAGCGTTACACCCTCGCTGGCCTTCCTCGGGTGAGGGTTTCAG
>NC_051407.1:37572033-37572548 GCF_015228065.2 Penaeus monodon
TTCGGTGCGATGCGGATTCAATAAAAGTTGCATCAGTTTTATGCTTATGTTTAAGATTTCCTTTGGTGTAATAAAGCAAGCATCTAATCTATAGTGTCTTGTTATCGAAACAAATAAGCACTGTCGGTTTAGGAATCAACATCACTTTGCCTGTGTTTATATTATTGGTTAAACCATCCATCGGTCGCGTTATATTTGTTTAAAGAATATTTTTATTTCATCGGCAATTACTGGTTGGTAATTATAATTTCTTATTCCAAATTTTGCTTACTAACTTTCTAACTGGAATGTGCGATTTACCAATAGTATCGCTTTCATTCACTCAACATTACAGACCTCGTTAGTATGAAACGGATAAACCTTTTTGAAAGAAATTCCATGACTTTCCATATTTAAACAGAAACTTTTGTATTAGGCAATTAATATAAGAGCAAAATCCTTCTTTGACTGAGATATGAGGAAAAGTCATGTTTGAGTGAGGCACGAAGAAGCTTATCTTAGTGGGATACGAAGAT
>NC_051407.1:37572742-37573381 GCF_015228065.2 Penaeus monodon
TGTCTGGGATGTAAGGGGAAAAGTTTTTTTTTACTGAAATACAAGTAAAAAAAAAAGTCCTGCTTGAGTGGGATACGAGAGTTCTTTTTTTAAAGAAGTAATACGATTTTTAAAAAAATCTTGCCTGACTGGGAAGTGAGGATTTTTTCTTTCTTTCTTTTTACTGAAATACAAGTTTACCAAATCTTGCTTGAATAGAATGCGAGAGGGAAAAACGTCTAATCTGACTGGGATATGAGGAAAATGTTTGTGTAAAAATAAAAATCGTGTTTGATCGGGATTCGAGGACAACGTGTACATAAGGAATCTGTTGTCTAAAAAAACGTTTTCTTTAGTTTTTTTTTATTAGCTCATCTAATATTCTATGTGAAAATTATGGAAATTATTGGTTCTTATGCCTTCTGTGGTGTGGCTTGGCAGGTTAGTAACGTTTCGGTATTTGTATTTTGAAGCGAAGGCAAAGATATCATTGTATATGTTTCACTTCTATTCCCATTTCTTGAAATGTCTTATTTTAGGATCGTGCAAGAGGTTCATCCTTTGTGTTGTGGTTATGAGATCAAGGAGATTGATTATAGAGCTAGAATGGCGTGACAAAGCAAGGCAATATCTTGTAGTTTTATTTTCTGCCTGTCTGTT
>NC_051407.1:37573420-37573584 GCF_015228065.2 Penaeus monodon
GTGAGTTTGTGAACGCGCTTGTGTATGTGATTCTCTCCGTTTATGTCTGCCTGCTTGTAGCTTTTACCCAACAACTCGTGGACAAAAAGTAATACATATGCGTTACATATTCGACAATCACTTCTTCATACACTTCTCTACTATCCCCTGAACTTGTATGTCTT
>NC_051407.1:37573756-37573887 GCF_015228065.2 Penaeus monodon
TTGATGCACTGTAGAAGCGACAATTGTAATATAAATCAAAGTTACGGGAACCTCTGCACGCCATTTTGGTCTCTATGGAATTTTGCATTTAGGGTGAACTTTTATCATTTTTTCAAGCGTGCGGTGAGATG
>NC_051407.1:37574708-37574993 GCF_015228065.2 Penaeus monodon
CGCACATCAGAGAAATCCGCGAAATAGTAACAGCATTAAATGACCCAGGAAAAAAAAAGGGAAAAAATACCCACAGAAGAAAGGGTGAAGGAAAACAGAAAAGAGGAACAGAGGAGAAAGATAAGGAGGGGAAGAGGGGAAGAGAGTCAACTTGGTGATACATCAACAGGAGACACGTAGAGTGGAGGCTTGGGTGGTTGGTGGGGGGGGGGTGAGATGAAGGGGGAGACTGTGATAAATTATCAATCTTCAGACTATAACTAGTTAGTGAAAGCTAGTGTGAAA
>NC_051407.1:37575227-37575746 GCF_015228065.2 Penaeus monodon
GGGAGGTGAAGAAACAGAAATTAATAGATAAAAAAAAGAGAGAAAGCATGAAGAAAGCCGGGTTGGGAAAAATAGATAATGAGAGAGAGGGAGAACACTAATTAAGAAAAGAGAGACCCAGAGACAAGACGGTCACCATAATTACACCATTTTAATTACACATTTTAACGTACAGGAAATATAGACATTTTAAAAGAAGAGGAAACAGTTTGTTCCCGTCACATTTCCCCTTCTGCCAAAAATTGCCGAATTATGAAATGACTCTTTTGTCGTCTGCTCCCGTAAGGCATTTTCATTGACTTCACCAGGAGAATAAATCAAAGCTAACTACAGTTACAATCTCTCGTTATTTCATTCTATCTATGATAAGTCAACGAGGTGGTAATGAAAACCCCATTTACTGTATCAACTGTAACACTCACCCCGTTTTCTGTATTCGTCCGTGTCCATGGTGGCAAGCGGAGCTGGCCTGTGGAAGGGAGACTACGTTAGTTTATCATATGAAAGGCAGGTTCTTTA
>NC_051407.1:37577169-37577378 GCF_015228065.2 Penaeus monodon
CGTCCCCATGTACTGTACCTCCCAAATGCTGTAAACCACCGAATCTCCAAATTCCATATTGCACTGGCTTAGCAACTTGAGAATCGAGAATCACACCTAAACCACGCTTAGATATATCCGACCAAAGAGTATGCCACACGACTCTTAATACAAGTCAAGTATAGCAGTAGTAAATGGCACCAGGTTATACCAGCTCTTACCAAGTCACT
>NC_051407.1:37578374-37579849 GCF_015228065.2 Penaeus monodon
CGTCCCCATGTACTGTACCTCCCAAATGCTGTAAACCACCGAATCTCCAAATTCCATATTGCACTGGCTTAGCAACTTGAGAATCGAGAATCACACCTAAACCACGCTTAGATATATCCGACCAAAGAGTATGCCACACGACTCTTAATACAAGTCAAGTATAGCAGTAGTAAATGGCACCAGGTTATACCAGCTCTTACCAAGTCACACCAGGTCGAACCAAATCTTACCAAGTCACATCAGGTCTCACTAGATCTAACCAGTTCTTACCAAGTCGCATCAGGTCCCATCAGGTCTAAGCAGCTCTTACCAAGTCACATCAGTTCCAACCAGGTCTAACCAGCTCTTAGCAAGCCACCCCAGGTCACACCAGGTCATGGGACGTGTTATTTCTGGATGTATTAGTGTATCTGTGACGCCACGCGGCAGCCCCGAGCTCATCACACAGCCTGATTACTTCACTGTTTGTTATGTCAACAGGGCGTACCCTGCCGTCCCTATTCCGTCCCTGAACTGTCCCTTGCTTATTCCTCATTGTCCCTCAAGGATAGATGCCGTCATCCGTCAATATTTATCTGAACCTCTGTCTTTTTTTCTCTTAGGTTGTTTATATTCGTTTCGTAACCATCCCCCCCCCACACGCACCACCAGCCTTCTCTCAACATCCACCCATCATGAACTCATCTTCTGGCCAACCTTTTTTCGCCTGTTCTGTTGTTTTTTTTATTATTGCCTCCTTTTCGTCTTCGTTCCTTCCCCTTGTTACTGGCCCTGTCCTCAACGATTCTTTCTCTTCCTTCTATCACCTCTTATCCTCATTATCCCTGCCCTTTCATTTTGTGATCTTAACGTCTGTGTTTAGTCTAGCGTTTATCTTTCATATTTAATTCTCGAAGAATTGAAAGAAAATTTCATAATCTTGAAATTTGATTTATATAACAGACATCCATTCGCTTTGCCAACAAGGAAATATAAAATCCTAGTATTATTTTTTCCTTATCCCTTGTCTCATAATTTCTTACCATTATTAATTTCACGAATAAGGAGAAACAAAAAAGAGAAGAATCAGATTTGAAAAAAAACTCTACCCTCCAATATAGATGGATAACATACATATGCTATTGGCTAAGACTACAACAACACAACTGCAGTTCAGTCAAAGCAGATTCACAATACAACCCCACTGTATTGGCACTGTGTGGCAGTGCCACACAGTGCCAGGAGCAGGTGGGGACGGGTTGGTGCCGATAAGGTCACACAGACGAGCAGGAAATGACTTCATCTGTGACCTTACCAGACTCATTCCCGAGTTCACCTAGTCACCTCAGTCACCTTTAGTCACCTTAAATATCTTAAGTACAATAATGCTTATCATCTCTGTTATGAAAGTTCAATTCTAGCTGTTTAATTTTTCCCAAGTAGTATGAATAACTTTAGTTATACTTGAGCTCTTTCAGTTTAATTCGAAGTGTAAA
>NC_051407.1:37579944-37580777 GCF_015228065.2 Penaeus monodon
AAGAACAAACAAAAATAGATATACACTTCCGCAAGAGTGAAATCAGCATTGAGTTTATAAGAACACTAACCCGCTCACTTCTGCCCACGTTAGCTATGTCCACAGAGCAGAGAGCGCACGCACATCTTAAGAACAATCACAGGAACACACAAATCAAAACAAACGCACGACCTAATAAGCATATCTCTCCGGTCGCTCCAGTTCGCGGTCCCCTCCGCGACGCGCCCGCTGAGACCGCTAACCGCATTAAGCAGATAAGCGAATGAGCCCCTGTCAAATGAGCAGAAACGCCGATAGTAGATAAACGTCTTGAGTAGGAGTCGATCAATATAATCCTTTTATTCCAGTCATGATGACGGTGGCCTGAGCGCGTGTGCACGTGGACGGGTTCCTAAGGCCCCACGGCCCCCTCCTCCTTCCCATTGGCTTACCCCCCCCCCTCAATCTCCGACCCCGCCAGCAATATGATCCCAACACTCTACAATGGTCCGTCCAGGCCCCACCAGCCCTATGCGGCAAGACAATAGCCTTATCCGTCCCAAGAGACTCCCCCAGGTCAAAACAATGGACTCGCCTACCCCTCAGGGACTCCCCTGGGCCAAGACAATAGACTCGTCCACCTTGGGGGAAACCCCGATGACCATCTGCGCCTACACGTCAAGTGTATCACTTTCTGGCCCCCTGATGTGTTTGTGTTTTGGGAAAGGGCGCCCGCAGTGTGAAGGAGCCCACTCAAGTGGGCGTCTGTGAGCTCAGCACAGCTCCTCCTGTCCTGATCTCTAAGCACGGAAGGGCCTGGAGATGATCGCAGAAAGGCGACAAAGGATATTCGG
>NC_051407.1:37582087-37582274 GCF_015228065.2 Penaeus monodon
TGCCCGTAGACTTACAGGCCATAAATCCTATCTCCTTCCTTCATAAAAAGATATGGAATAAGAATTTTAGTCATATGCCGAGGGAGGCGATGAAATACCTAACATTTCAGTTAACATCCCGGACCCATTGTACCTTCGTAGGCCAAGACTTTCCTCGCTATCTCCTATCACTAAATGTATAGTTATG
>NC_051407.1:37582307-37582389 GCF_015228065.2 Penaeus monodon
AAATTCATATTCCTGTTTAACTAGTACCCCAACATCCCTCTCTCATCCCTTAAGTCATATAATTCATTCACATAAAGTTTAT
>NC_051407.1:37582431-37582754 GCF_015228065.2 Penaeus monodon
ACTTTTTTATTGTCTTTTTACCTCTCAACACTTCGTTATCACAGCCTTACTTTGCATCTGCAACTAATTTAATTCACACCTTCAGTTTTGTGGACCGTCGACATTTATTAAATTTCTTTTCCTTAGCGGCAGTGGAGCCAAGGATGTAGATTCATATGTATAGTAATTTACAAAAGTTGTTGATTCATCTCTCTATCATGCCCTATCCCTCACCCCTGTCTGGATGAGGGGGGTTGGGGAGGGTATCAGGTTCATACCACTTAGGAATAATGAGATTATGTTGTTTCCTCCCTGCACCTATAGATCTCCTCTTCGTCTGTTTT
>NC_051407.1:37582861-37583845 GCF_015228065.2 Penaeus monodon
TTTAATCACCCTCCTTTCATATCTTCTTTCTAACACGCTTGAATCTAATATTACCTACATTTACTATATAACATGTAACGTTTTCATATCATATATTTTTTTTCCTTTTTGGTTCCATAATAATTTTATTGCACAGACACAAATATTTTAGAAAAGTCAAGCCTGTATGTTTCGTCAATTGATGCACCTTAAAACACACAAGAACCTAATAAACCTCTGAATCTAACCATATTGTTTGTATGATGGTTTTTCAAACAACCACTTTTCGTAGCAATTACAATTAATTTGAAAATCATTTCTAAGTTTATAAATACGATCATTATCATGATCCCTGTTTCGATTATTGTTTGTAACATTAGTACTACAAAAAATACGATAATCGTTTGTCTTCAATATTATCACTTTTATCATCTATCAGTTTCCTTTCCCTCTTCTCTCGCACTTTTCTACTTAATAAACAAATTCCCTTTCCTTCATACCTCTCTCCTCTCCCTTTCTTCGCATCTCTCCCTCTTCTCTCCTTTCTTCCTCCTTCCCTCTCTTCGTATCTCTCCATTTCCTCTCTATTTCTTCCTACTTTCCTCCCTTCGCACCTCTCCCTCTCCTCTCACTTCTTTCCAGTATTTCCTTCTCCTCTTATCTCTCCCACTCAATTCCTCCTACTACCCTTTCTCCCCATCTCTCCCTCCCCCTTCTCCTTTCCCTTTGTTCTCATCTCTCCCCCTCTCCTTTCCCTGTCGCCCTCCTTCCCTTCTCCATCTCCGTCTCACACAACAAATCGTCCTTAGTTAATACATATAGCGTGTAGAGAGTGTAGATGACCATTGAGCGTAGAGTGGGAGACGGACAAGGCCAGCGAGGAGAGAAGGTAAATGATGGCGTCGAAATGGGCATATTTACGACACCCTCAGGACTGTCTGTAACGGGGGTCGTGTTGTTATGTTGTGTCGGGTGGTTTGCCAACGTGCCTACCCTTTCCTTACG
>NC_051407.1:37584818-37585528 GCF_015228065.2 Penaeus monodon
CATATTTGCAAAGACTGAATAGAACATGACCAGTTAAAAAAAAAAAATCACGCGACTTTTTTTTTCTATAATTTTTTACACAGTTACTCTCGACTTTAATCTAACCAAATTCTCCTCTTTCCACGCAATCACGTCCTCCCTCTCTCTTCATTTCCCTCTACCGCATTTATCAAGCGCATTCACTATTTCTCTTTACCTCTATTCCTTAGTCCCTAGAAGGACATCTGAAGACCCCAAATAATCATTCCCAGGAAGGAGAGATTTGCTGAATACAGGCAGGAAGAGCAGGGTAAGATTAGCATATAAATGTCGACTGCGAACTGCTTTGTTTAAAAAGAATGAAAGAAAGAATCTTGGTGAAGTCTTGGTCAATAGTTCTAGTGAATTGTCCTGGTGAATAGCATTTTATAGAATAGTCTTAGTGATATGTCTTAGTGGAGAGTCTTAGTGATATGTCTTAGTGGAGAGTCTTTGTGGAGAGTCTTAGTGAAAAGTCTTTGTGAAAAGTCTATGTGAGTCGTCTATGTGAGTCGTCTTAGTGAGCAGTCTTAGTGAAAAGCCTCAGAGAAAGGTCTTAAACTGGTTTCCAGAAATATTCTCATTTTCTCTTCACCAGAAATAAACGGAAGCAACAGCAGATAAACACGCAAGCAGATAGATGTGATATATGTCTGCGTATATTCTTATGGGTGTGTTTTTTTTAATGAAAT
>NC_051407.1:37586100-37586305 GCF_015228065.2 Penaeus monodon
ATTAAAAACATACCAAAGAACAACGTGAATCGATAGCATAAAGTCACAGCCACAAGTACTAACCACATTAACCATATTCTTTGCCGCCATCGTCACTCGCCACATTCCACCATCATTGCCTCAACCTCCGCACGAGACAAGCACATCCAAACAGAAGCAGAATTGTGCTCAGATAATTAAATACACATCGATGGCACCCATTATA
>NC_051407.1:37586434-37586516 GCF_015228065.2 Penaeus monodon
TAACGACTCGACTTACTATTGGCAGTCCCGTCTCCCCCCCCCCCCTTTCCGTCGTCTTCCACCCTCTTACACTGTCTCACGC
>NC_051407.1:37586824-37587019 GCF_015228065.2 Penaeus monodon
ACAGTAAATAAAGTCTTTTTATTAACTATTTGAACTGTTTCGTTTTCTAACTAAACAGTCACCCCTTATCAATTTCTTTTGCCAGTATATCTTTATAAACCATCTGCTTTTTAAGCTTTTATAATAATTCAGATCTGTATTAATACCGGCTCATATACGATAGACTAAATAGACTATATACATCACATCCGTACA
>NC_051407.1:37587043-37587828 GCF_015228065.2 Penaeus monodon
GCCAATCATTTCAGTTCTTGCTGTATGTTGTTCTTTTCCTTTTGGTTGCATTACATTCCTGTATTCTTTATTTTTTTATGTATAGAAAGCGTTACTCCCACACTCCAGGTCCCTAAATTCATCCGCTCTGTTTCCTTGTTACTGAATAGACTACGAACGAACGTTTTGTAGATTTCCAATATGGCTGCACATCCGGGACCTGCTAGTTCTTCCCCTGCGACCTCGGTGAATATTTTCAATCATTTTTGGAAATCAAAGTAAATGAAACGAATGCGGTGAAACAGGTGGACGAAGAATTAAGAGGTGGATGAAAATGAACAAAGAGGGAGAAAGTGGACCCAGAAGAAGAGGTGGATAAAGAGGGAAGATAAGAGCGAATAGAGAGGAGGTAAATAGTGAGGAAGGAAGCAGACTAAGAGGGAGGAGGTAAACGGAGGGATGGGAGAGGACAAAGAGGGAGGCGAGTGGAGAGGGAAGAAGCAGACAAGGATGGAGTTAGTGAACGAAGAAGGGGAGGTGGAGGCAGATGGAGAAGATGGAATCAGACATACAGGGAAGTGGACGAAGAGGGAGGAAAGATGAGAGTAAGAAGAAGAAGAAGGGATGGGAAGCAACACCAGGACAGCAGTGGTTGGGTGAAGCACAGTCGGGGTCAACTGAGCACATTATCGCGGGAATCTATGACAGTTTCTCTCATTATCTCAATGATGGGTTGATGGTGAGAACTCACATCTGTCCTGGAGAGGAATGAGGAGCTTCTTTTGTTTTCTCTCGTAAGAGAGAGA
>NC_051407.1:37588783-37589056 GCF_015228065.2 Penaeus monodon
TTAAGTAATTTTCGCCTCTAGAAATGACCCTCTTGATGGCGGCACGAAACTGATGTCCCCCTGCCAGCGATCACCATAACTGCCACCACAGAAGTCACCACCTTCCCCCTGCCACCATAGCTGCCACCATCAAGCCCTGCCTCAACCATAGCACCATAACAACTTATGGTACCATCACCTCGCTTATGAGAATCATCATCATTTCACTACAATCTATTATATAGGTTTATAGTGCCTTTTGTCCTTTCGGGGATATACTTCTCTAAACCCCGG
>NC_051407.1:37590775-37591862 GCF_015228065.2 Penaeus monodon
ATGCCTTTGGTGCCCTTCTTTGTACAGAACGATCATCAAGGCCCGAGAGGCGGTTTGGCAACTGGTCTCACACGACACCTCAAAATGTTCCAAGTTTTAAGTGGAAAGACGGATATTTCGAGGTTGCTGCCGGCCGCTTGTGGGGGGGGAGGATGGGGGGGGGTAACATCGGGGGACGGGGGAGGAGGGTGAAACATGAGGACCCGAGACACCTTTGTACTCTGAACTGACCCCATGCTTTTGCTGAACTATAAAACAGTATGGCATTGCGATGAATATGTGTAAGAAATTCTATATGTAATAAAATTGGTACCATGAAGAATACGAAAACTTGTAACAGGACTACGACATATACAACATTACGATATGATGATAGCTTACATGTGACCTGAGAGCAAACACAGAACCTTAATAATCCCAGTAATCTTACACAAGGCGACATCTGGCATCACCCCCGGTACTTGCAACAGGTGAAACACGAAAAGCGCCCGACGGAACTTCAACACTGAACGTGACAGCTACAAGTGGCCTTATGCTTTACCTACAGATTGTTACACAGGAAATGATAATACCTCACGTAAATATCTCACCAGTATACTAGTATATCGACTTATCTATCCATCGATATACTAGTATCTCAATGCCCTAATTTTCTTAACTACGAACTTGAAACACATGTACGTATATTAAAGAACACTTCTAAAACAACAACAACAGTATGAATACTCCATTCGACACGGAAATAAATTCACGTTGTAGCCATGGCGGCGAAAACTACAATATGCCACGAGTAATAACAGTACAGTGAGCGTATAGTGACAGTCTGTGGTGGTCCATCAATGACTTGTATTGATTGTGAGGTCCTAACTCAAAGTGGCCCTCGCTGTTAAGGTCGCAGGGGGGCCACAGGGCCAGAGGTGCCAAAGAGGGAGTGCCACAGAGGAAGACAGAATTGAAAGAAAGCCCCAGAGAGATAGAGAGATTTCTCCCTTGAGGTGAGGGTTGAGACAAAGAGTTTGAATCTCATGTCACTTCTTTGACGGAGATGAGGGCGTTTATGGTTTATGCGTTTACGGCAGGGACGGTA
>NC_051407.1:37592247-37592470 GCF_015228065.2 Penaeus monodon
CTAGGCATATTGCCACGAAGCCAAACGAAATTCATTCTCCTACCCATATTTCGCTCCTTTTATAAACTGTAAACCTCGCTTCATTAACTTCATCCCCATTAAAACAGCAGACGCCGCCACCACCATTTATCACGCAAAAAACACAGGGACGGGATAATAGTCCTCATGGTCCTGGCGAAGACTATAGCTTCAGACCGCCTCCTAGCAGAAATGATGGGGGGGA
>NC_051407.1:37596591-37596788 GCF_015228065.2 Penaeus monodon
GTACATACTCAACCACTGTTCAGTTTTCGGACAGAGTAGATTTAGTAAAAAAGTGTCATCCGGGTATTACATTTCCTTCTTTTAATGTATGTTTAGGCTTATGTACAGGATGACAGGGATTTATTTAACATGTAAGAGTATGGAATATCATTATCCTGTAACCTCCGAATATTTCAAGAAAACATCGCGGTGTATGA
>NC_051407.1:37596856-37596960 GCF_015228065.2 Penaeus monodon
TTTATGTGTACAGTATAACTATATATGAAGATGGTTGGATGGACGTAAGTGTACATGCATGCATATGTAAGGATAAGTGAGGGAGGGAGATCTGTTCACGTGTG
>NC_051407.1:37596998-37599581 GCF_015228065.2 Penaeus monodon
ATGTACACTTTATTCAGTCTGAACTCGATATTACAAGGATTCACAAGACGCACACAAAGACTCTGCTACATCACTTTAATGATACGATTCCCGTCCATCGGGTGCTTCGATATCTAGCAAGTGGCATGCATTATATACCTTGCTTGCATATCTTGGTGTGGGTGATGCAGGCGTCGGGGCAACACAGCTCCCGCTTACGACTGCACTGAGAGTTGTCGGTGCATGGCGTAGGCCTCCTGAAGGAGCGAGTACTACTGCATCTCTTTTTCAAGGGCGGACACGAGAGAGAGTCTGAGGGCAAGTATGGGAATGGTGTAAGGTCAGTTGTCATGGGTTAGACAGATATTTTTTTTTTTTTCTTCAGAAGTTGCTCTTACTGTCTGACTCGGCCAGTTGATGTATGGATAGAATGAGTGCATATGTATAGTCAGTTAAAAATATTTTTTACCGCTGGTTGACTTGATATGTGCATTGCCAAACGCACTGTTTGCAAAGACGCTGTATGTAAAGCATTCATGTAATGCACTGTAAATAAATTTGTCATCAGGCAGCATAACCATTTATCCAGTTTCGATTTTTTTATATAATTAGATTTAGTTAATTGTAGGGGTAACCGCTATTTGGGCATATCACCCCGTTTACCAAAGCCACGCACCATTACCTCGTGTACCATACCACTGCCAACATCATTTATCAGTACCTTTTGAAACAGCCTATGTGCGACTGTCCCGGCCTGTCGAGAGGCAAAGGAGGGATTAGACATTGATTTTTTCATCAAGTTCGTTAAGATTCCTCTGCTAATATATTAACAGCCTTCTCTGATATTTCTTGTTACATCCTGTACAATGATCATGTAAAGAATAACTGCAAAGTAAAGGAGTAAAGTATGTAGGTAATATGGTCGGCCGACCACATTGCATTTAAAACAAATATTCAGTGATTTCGAACCAAATTAACGTAGAACGTAGAACCGTATGTATTGTATACACGTACCTTGCTAAAAAGTGATGCGAACACATGCAGACATTTACCATAACCAGCATCATCCTACGACAAGCCTTTAGCAGCTGCAGTGAAACGAAAACGTCACTTAGTAACTATGAGAAAAATGAATATAAACATGAGCAGAAGGTGAAAACATCACATACAATGAATAGGTACAAACTGAGTAATGACACCAGTGAAATATGATATCAGATTCGGATTGCACAGAACAATGCAATGTCACAATTATGAGAATACTCATTCAGCTGCAGAAACGCACGATAAATCGTCAGAGAGGATTCTACAATTGACTGGTGGTTAGGAGGAGCTAAAAACCTTGCGATTTTACATAATAGAGTTATGACTGACTTACGAACGTGCCAAACAAAAAATTAAATTGGTACACGTCGGGCTGTCTGCTTGACCGTGATCAACTTACCCAAGAGCAAGCCTGCCCCCTCCCCCTTAAAAAACTAGTCATCTATTTATTCCCTGCTAGCTGAGTCTCCTTCGCTTTTCTTGCTATTAGTTGTTCAAAGCGAATGCCAACGTTAATTAGGTCTGGTTATATCAGACCCAATCCCACAAACTCTCAGTGCAGGCTACTTGGAGATGATTTGTAACTACTTTAAAAAGAGAACTGAAAGAGGCGTATACACAGGTTAGAAATGAAACATTAAAATCAGTAAATAAATGAGCCCAAAAACTACCACCCTGTACCAAAATAAAAAGTTGTAAAGCATTTTTATCTCCCTCTTTCTGACCTTTGTCGTTTTAGTTTTTCTTACTATTACTGCAGTTGAAAATAATTAGGTTCACAAGAACTCTACTTACTAATATAATGCATCATAGATGAGCTATGTCTGCTCTTTAAAAGCTATGTCGTTCTAAAAGCTATGTCTGCTCTTAAGAGCTATGTCTGCTCTTAAGAGCTATGTTGCTCTTAAGAGCTATGTCTGCTCTTAAGAGCTATGTCTGCTCTTAAGAGCTATGTCTTCTCTTAAAAGATATGTCTGTTCTTGAAGCTATGTCTGCTCTTAAGAGCTATGTCTGTTCTTAAGGTCTTTTCTTAGGAGCTAGTCTGTTCTTAAGAGCTATGTATGCTCTTAGGAGCTATGTCTGTTTTTAAGAGCTATGTCTCTCTTAAGAGCTATGTCTGTTTTCTTAAGACTATGTCTGTTCTTAAGG
The DNA here is from genome assembly GCF_015228065.2 of Penaeus monodon. NCBI lineage: Eukaryota > Metazoa > Arthropoda > Malacostraca > Decapoda > Penaeidae > Penaeus > Penaeus monodon. Next base: position 37,599,171 of record NC_051407.1, read on the forward strand.
CTATGTCTGTTTTTAAAAGAGCTATGTCTGTTCAGAGAGCTATATCTGTTTTTAAAGGGAGCTATGTCTGTTCTTAAGAGCTATGCCTGTTCTTAAAGCTATGTCTGTTCATGAGAGCTATGTCTGGTCTCGAGAGTTGCCTGTTCTTAAGAAGCAAGAAAGGAAAAAGACATCGCCCAAGGGAAAGACGAAGGACAATTAAAAGAGAAACAGAACTGAAGAAACGTAAGGAAGAGAAACGGACCTAAGGAAATATATAAGAAAATAGGATCACGAAACAAGTACAACTGTTTTTGTAAATAAATTGGGGACTTGCATTCCCTCTCCCATTGTTATTTTTTTAAAATACTCCTACAGGCTGAGCAATAGCAACAGCGAAAAGAACAGATGTCAATAACCAAAGCGATGATA
>NC_051407.1:37599628-37601383 GCF_015228065.2 Penaeus monodon
TGGTGTGATCAGATGTCAACTAATGTTAAAAATTGTTGGTCAAGCTGGCGACTTTGTTGGGGAATATTTTGTGGGAATTTTTGGCATATGATTTTCTTTTTGGGAGGATAAGTGCATTTTGCAATTTCCCCCTAAGCTTGTTTATTAGTATCTTTCTGCTTGGAGAGCTTCCGCAGTACAGTTGAAACGCGCGGGGCCCATGGAGCCAAGTCTCTCGAAACGCACGGGTCCGAGTCCTAGCTACGGTTCGTTTTCTACGAAGGCATGCATATAGGGTCTCCGTCTGCCACTAGCAACAACAGTGTTAGCAACAGAAGCAATGATAGAACATGAAAAAAATGCAAGTGAACGAGATAGAAGGAAATATTAAGATGATCACTCCCTCACAGGTTTAGTGCCGTCCCTAACCCTAAGCGGATGGTGGGACGTAAAACCTATCGTCTATATCCTTTACTTAATTTTGGAAAAGCTGAATGTCTGGATATCAAAACAAGAGCTATTTTCCGGATATAAGTCTGAATAAACCTGCTTCGTTTTCCCTCTAGTTTCTCTGATAGCCTTTACCTTTGGAATGCCATTTCTTTTTCTATCCGTATAAAAAACCCAGCGAAAAACAGTGATACTTAAAGATTATGAACTACGATAATCGCTTTGTGTGACGTGACTCGTTCAGAACCTCAACCACAGGCCTTGGCACTCACCAAATTTTGTTAGCCATTCGTCAGTGTTTCAGCTGGAATGTCCGCTTGCCTTGACCACCCCCCCTCTATATAGGTCATGCAAAATATTTTTATTGTTTGATGAGACCAACAAACTGAAAAAGATAGTTCTTTTTGTATATTATGACTCTTCTTGCTTGTTACAAAACTATTGTTAAAAATATGTTGGCTGAAAAAAAAACCATCGGAAATCATTTCACATGTTTATATAAAAGCTCACGCGATATTTTGGGACTGTTGTACTAGATCCAAACGAGGAGTTACATGCAGTATAAATCTTTTATTTTTGTATCGATGCGGCACAGTAGCATATGATAGCATACTACAGCCTCATAGTCAAGCTGTATGTCTGCGAATGCTTCTCAAAGACATTTTTCGAATGGAGAGTGCCCATATAGACAGAAGACGCTCCAATTGCCCTTCGGGGGACTATAAGACGTATGCGATCTTTTTATTTTTTCTTCTGTGTTGACTTTCATATCGTAATACTATCAGATTACCATTAAATTCTAGGTTTAAAGGGGGGGAAAACCCTTCTATTTTTTCTATGTTTATTTTTCACTTATAGCCTTCTTTTGAGGAATAGTTTTTGTATTTTTCTTTTTGCATTACTTCTTAAGAGTCATTTTTATCCACAAGTTAGGAGATATAAGTCACCCTTCAGGCGCGGTGACATATGCTTTGCTACTGTTTACCAATAAACTTCTAATGAAACTTTTTGTAGCTCATTTACAGTTACAGCTGCATCATTTAAAACATAAAATATAACTAAACACAAGTCGAAGCTATTTTAGACGATATTACAAAGCCATTTGATGTTTTTGATGAGTTAGGACTGCAGGCTCTTCCACTCATTTTCCAGTTAGCCTTAATGCTGACTAGGTGTTTCCTCGCTGCCCGACTTCTCTCGTTCATAAACCCCGTGGTACGTGATGCCTATTAATCTTATTGCTTATCCATAGCCAAACCCAGTGGTTATGGAGGAGAGGCCGAAGACAGATCTCTTCCTTTTGTGATAAGAATCACCCGCGTGACA
>NC_051407.1:37601515-37601632 GCF_015228065.2 Penaeus monodon
TATATCCTCTGTGATCTATCGCATCAGATGTTTATTCATTTCTAAGAGAAAGAGAATCCTTGAAGTCCTACACCCAGTATATGAAATCTGAAAAAATCACACTGACGCCTGTAACCC
>NC_051407.1:37602823-37602956 GCF_015228065.2 Penaeus monodon
GGCTTAAACGGTAGAATTTGAATGCTAAGAAAGTGTAAAGAGGGATGCAAAGGATTCTAAAATATTCCCGACCCATTAACCTATTACTAATCATCTTCAAAACGTCCGAAAGGGATCACAAGTCGCATTCTGT
>NC_051407.1:37603041-37603354 GCF_015228065.2 Penaeus monodon
TCTCATCTGCGATAGTATCCATTTTTATGCTGCTGAGGGCCCTGTAGGATCTTACACCCCAACTATAGTCTGATACACATGTTCAGGCTTTGCAACGCGCCTGCAATAAACTTTGTGCGTGGATCAGCGACGAGCCAGCTACCGACCCTCCAGCTTGTTAACCTAACCAACCTGTCGTGGCGGTAGTTCGCGCCAGCTGAGGTTGGCTCGCGGGGGGTCGCGGGAAGGCAGACAGCAGGCAGCGACGACCGGAGCCCCTCCACCTTGCTCCACCCAGCTCTCTCACCCAGCGGACTTTTGTTTCGCTCGCGGC
>NC_051407.1:37603425-37603517 GCF_015228065.2 Penaeus monodon
ACCCTATTACGCTCAAACCCGGATTATCAGAACAATTATGTGTGCCACAGTGACGTGCCGTGTCGCCGCTTATAGTGACCGCTGCCGCTATC
>NC_051407.1:37603576-37603827 GCF_015228065.2 Penaeus monodon
AGTATATTCTAATATTAAACCGTATCACTACCTACAGTATTCTTCCTCAATTTTTCCTTTATCGGCAAAATTAGAACTGGATAATATAAAACTGAATTTGGATATTACGTTTGCCTCGAAACTTTTAAAAAGAAGAATATAACATAATCGAACCAGGTATTGTTTTTAAGAGTTGCTGCGTGATAACAAAGCAAGGGTCTGAGATCACTCGTACGCTCGCTGTGTTGGGGCTGATTGGGACCTTACGCTCG
>NC_051407.1:37603877-37603985 GCF_015228065.2 Penaeus monodon
TCTTCCAACCTGGGTCCATGGGTATTTTACGGGGGGGGGGGCATGGAAAAATATGAAAATTATGATATCGAATTGATATCGCTTACAGTACCCAAGATATTATGTATC
>NC_051407.1:37604140-37604353 GCF_015228065.2 Penaeus monodon
TAGAGGGCAAAAACAACCGGAAACTTAAACCTTATCAAGTGCCTAAAGTTTCCCCTCACTTGATGCGGGCGTACATGACTTGTTAATAAGTTCGACTCGCTCACCATGGATACCCTCTATTAACTAGCTACAGAGTGAAAACTGTACTAAAAATTATATGTGCTTAAACTCTAAAAGTCAAACAGAGGAATATACCAAACAGCGTAGTTCCTG
>NC_051407.1:37604453-37604647 GCF_015228065.2 Penaeus monodon
CAGTAGTTAGAAACTATCATAATTAAACCAGAAAAGGAGTTACACACTCAGCAATCAAAATATTCCTCACAATCCTTTAAATAAACAGCCGGACGAGCGATAATCCCCATTGACTGGCAGGTGGGAACTGACTCGAACCTGGCGTGAGCGCGCATATATGAGCCTTGCAGATCCAATCGGCGTGGCTTCCTCCT
>NC_051407.1:37605431-37605632 GCF_015228065.2 Penaeus monodon
TCTATTTGTGCAATTGTACAATATGCAAATATACAAATGTTTCTATTCCCACATAAAAAAAAGCGCAGTGGCAAAGGGAGTAGCAGAGGCGTTGGCGAAGGAAGACCAATGCTGCTGATAACTGATGGAGGGAAATGAGAGTTTTGGTTCACAGGATGCTTCGTGGGAGGAGCTGCATAGGGGGTCTTCGTGAGCGCGTGT
>NC_051407.1:37605972-37606092 GCF_015228065.2 Penaeus monodon
CGGCCAACAGAGGCGAACCGGGTATCGCCGGAACCGCGGCCGGGTAGCCACACTCAGGACATTTATCACCAAATATCATCGTGCCTTCCCTCTCTCTCCTTCGCTTTATCCATCTCTCGC
>NC_051407.1:37606594-37606898 GCF_015228065.2 Penaeus monodon
CCTTATTCCTTCAAACACACATCCCTCCCCACCATCGATTCTGAGGTTTTACTCAAGTTAGGAACTTCTAAAGCAATATTACAGCTCATTAGGAACTGAGTAGAAACTTGAGGCTGAACTTTGGAAGAATCAACTGTCACGTGCAATATTAGCAAGAGGAACACAACAAGTGTACCTCGGCAAAACTTCCTGATGTGCTTGTGCGCGTTTTAACTGCTTACTTTCTGTTGTATGTAAATGCTCAACATTCGTGTTAAGAGCAGTTACAGTCATAGAGAATATATAGAAACAACTCGAAATCAAT
>NC_051407.1:37608277-37608485 GCF_015228065.2 Penaeus monodon
AGATGTAGACCAAGAAATTTACAAAATGACCCAATTCCTAAAATAACATATAAACATAGAGACAAGATAATAGAGATAAAAGATGATACTACTCCCACCACTTTCAGAAGACAAGACAGATGTCATTTCTCAGAAGAAGTGACATGCGCATCGAGCATTATAAGCATTAATGCTCTTTAGGAATAGTGAGCCTGAAACCTTATGATAT
>NC_051407.1:37608521-37608946 GCF_015228065.2 Penaeus monodon
AGTTGTATATACCAAAGGGCAGAGGGAGACAACGCTAATATAGGTGTGTACTTGAGTTTACTCGCGCCTCATTTTGGTAAAGGACCAACCCCTTTGGTGATTTTTTTTATATAAGCTTCAAAATGTAGAAGTATTTATGATTTACACTCTATTACGAAAGAGGTATATATTAAGGATTAATATATGTACAAGTGGAATTATTTTATAAACACTTTTAATAATAACTAATGAATATTCTTAGGTAGTAGGGCCACCTAACTATAATAGCCTGCACCTCATATTTCCGTTTCGTTCTCACAAAATTTCAAAAAAGAGCCAGTGGAATGTTTATGCATTCCTGTATTTGCATTTCTGAATCCCGTGTGGGCAATGGGAAGCCCCACGTGAGAGCGCTCGTGATGTCAGCAAACAACAGATATTGGTCT
>NC_051407.1:37608992-37611989 GCF_015228065.2 Penaeus monodon
TAAATGGAGTATCATCATAGTTCAACGACTTAGAATTTAACAGAAATGGACGGGGGAAAAAGGCTTTTTTTTTGTTAATAAGCAAACAAAGGTTATGTATTTAATTGTTCACACGGTACAATAAGCCCTGCTCAGCCGACACTGCGTTGCCACGCAATTACAAACTTTTGTTTCTCTACATACTGAACCGATGGTAAACTGAACTAAATGTAAATTAAGAAACAAGAATGGTCTTGTAAAACAGAAAGAACGACATGCACTGACAAGACGTGTAATTCGTATAACGGCCGGTAGATGGCTTCTTACTTTTTGAGATGGTAATCCGAAGCCGATTAGCTGCCGCCTTTCCAATGGCAGGAAACGTAAACAGAAACACGTGATGTGGCATTCCCTTTGCTTCTTCGATAGGAAGTGTCCGATGGTGGTGAAGTTTTAGCTTGCTTAATTCGAATGAAAATCATATTCAATTATTTTTCTATAGTTAATAAAAGCTACACATTTCAAACTATCAGTCTAGAATTTTCAGTTTGTATTCTAGAACTGAATGTATAGATACCGAAATAAAAAAGAGCCCAGTGTGGTTAATCCAAAATCAAAACTCAAAAAAAAAAAAAGATAAGAGGGAGATAAGATCACAAAACATCTCTTGATAATATACTATGTGTATTTACAAATTTATTGAGGCTCTAGCGCTCTTAATTACTTACAATACCAACCTGTGCACGTCACTGAACTCATATCAATTACACTTTGATTATCACCATTTCAGTGTATATATGACTTTCCCCGAATCAGATTTCACTGTGATACGGTAGTGGTTCTAAAAAAGCACTTTTTTTTTTTTTTCAAAAGCCAGAATCTGCTGTTCCCGCCATAACCAGGCTTGTGGACAATGGCTTTAGGATAAAATAACTACCTTTTCATGAAAGTATGAGAGTATAGTAGTAAAAAGAACACATACCTGTATGTCTTTGATTACCCATGAGTTTTTTTTTTTGTTCGATATGTAGATGCAGGACAGTAATACCAAAAGTAAAATGTTAGTTTTTTGTGTGAAAAATAAACTCTCTACTGTTAAGTGCATACTGAAAATTATGCGGACAAATATTACAACTGGTAATTTACGCATCATTCGAATGTACAGTGTAAACCATTATTTAATGTGTTTGTGAATTCTAGACAATTAAGCAGTAAACCGATCGAAAATAGTGAAATTATTTTTATATATCTAGTTGATTAATTCTATTTCAGTATTTCTCTTAATGAGTCATAATTTCAGTTAATTTTTTCTCTCAATTCGTTCTTATCTCACGAGAATATTTGAATAGTTCATAGAGGCGGAATAACCGCCTAAATCCCTTTGAGCAGCAGCATCCAATTATGAAATTAATTGATATATAACAAAGCAAGGTATAAATAAGTTTGCAGTTACGATAATATTCTTAGGCAGAAGGAGAGTACGCAGGTAAGTAGAATTATTTAACAATATTCTCATTAAAATAGAGGTTTTAAGCATTTAGAGAGAGTTCTTGGATCAAAAATAATTTGTGTGAAGAAATAAGGGTTAAAGATAGGATATAGAATAGAGATGGAGAACAAGATTAGCGTGGTACGAACAAAAATAACAAGAGGAAGGGAAGGAGAATAAATGAGGATGTGAAGGAAAAGGGATGACTTGAAGTTTAGGAAGGAAAATGGATGTTAATGTTGCTACTGTGTGAGTTGAAGAGCATGAACAGCAGTTTACTACGTCACAGATCTGCCATTTCTTGTGGCGCTTATCATAATAATCGCCCTCAGAGTTGGACGAAATAATAAAAAGAAGAAAAAAGAAATATCAGACGCCATCTACTTTCCCTCTTTATTTCACTCACCGAACAATAACCATACATATCTATATCATTTAACTGTACACGCAAACTGCTTCCCACACCCTTCGATTTTTTTCCACTCTGCTTTCACGGTGCAGCAACATAAACCTTATCACATCGGAATAGCGCCATTCACCATCACTCTTTGTTGTTTTTGGGCTTCATAACCGCATATTCTTAAGGCTGTAATGTAAGTGTGTCACTCTGCTTTGATGTCTAGTCCTGTACCACAACTTAAAAGTACAAAATAATTCTTTTGCTTGCACTTGTCTCTCTTTCCGGCACTCGTATATGATTAGGCGACACGTCATTTCACTGCGTTAAGTCATACAATAGTTGGTTTAGAAACTCGAAATGTTCAATAGTTAACATTAAGAAATGTTCAGTTTATAGGGTACAGCGTCTCCGATGCGTAAAATTGGTATATGTATATTTATTTTACAATCTTTAAAAATCATTTTTGTCCGTGTTTGATCTATTCGAGTCGCTTATTTCTCTGAAGTTCCAATTTATACACGCTACTTTATATCAATCTATTTTCTTTCTTTTGGAATTATATATTTGAATCTGTTCTAAGGACTACAAAAAAGCCGTTACAAAAAGAAATTCAAAATCACGAGATCGATGACGTCCTCAGAAATCGCAAGAATTCCGTTAGCCTACAAAGGGTGACAAAAAACCTTTGAGAACACATCAAATGATATTATCTTTAAATATGCTTCAATTGATATTGAATTTTGCGTTTTCATGACGTCAGTATCGAATCGAATTTCTAAATATAGAACGTATCAGATATTCAAGAATACTAATGATAAATGTTATATGAACCCATGACAGTTTTCTTTGACAAACAGCTCACAGTCTGTTATCCATCGATCATTTGTGTGGGAGTTAGCATGGTGCAGCGGTTGTGTGATTTCCACTATTTGTTTAGATGTTGCAATCTCTCCTTCTTCCGGGTCAGCCAAGCTGGTCCATATTACGAAGGATTCGATCCAAATTATGAATACAAGCGCGTGTTAGTGTATTCGTTTATATATTTAGACTGTGTGGTGTGAGGGATGTCAGGCGAGGACGCTTGCCGATTCCCTGGATTATTATTGGTGTTGTTCTGCTTGCAACATGC
>NC_051407.1:37612132-37612472 GCF_015228065.2 Penaeus monodon
CACATACTTTAATATACAGTCGTAAATATATATGTCAGTAACCATCAGTAAGATCGTAATAGCAATCCCCCCAAAAATCAATAAATTCGAATAAATAATGAAGTAGTTCGGGTCCTATAATGGGCAGAATAGGGTAATCATGACAATGCCATTATGGAAGTTTTCCCTGTGGTACCGGAGAATCCTGCTTGTTTGGTACAAAGGAACTTGTTATTGTTATAATCTTTGTGGCGAAAAATAGTTCACGAGATACCTGTGAATCTGCGTGAGGTTGATGAGTCTTGTTCTGAAATAGTGTACCTAACAAGATAATGTTATTTTCAAAAATACTTTGTTACAG
>NC_051407.1:37612505-37613754 GCF_015228065.2 Penaeus monodon
AATGAGAATGGTATGTTTGACTAGAAAACATCAGTGGCATTTTGTAAGTCATTTTACAGATTTTTTTTTCTTTCACTTACTTGCTGGTCTCTAAGTACTGTAACTCCCTTTTCTAGGTAACCTGGTTATAGGTCTTCCTACAACAAAGGTCGGTGAGTTTTAAAAAGAACCATTTCTATTAATCATTCGAAATTGAAGAGAAAAAAAGTGAAATATATTGTTGATATTACTTTAATAAGCTAAGAGCAAATGAAGTAACAATAACCTTGTAGATTACTAAACGATTTAGCTTGCATATCGACGATGAAGTACTATTAACCTAGTTAGTTTACCTCGTGTGTCTCGTGCTGCCACTGAGCTGTCTGGCCGACGCGCGCATTTAAGCGTCTCGGGCTGAGTGTACTTATTATTGTGAATATGTTCCACCTCTTCTTTTTACACACGTTACTGTGCTTGCTTTGGTGTTCTGTATGCACTTTCCTTGAAGCAACGGTTTCATTTTCTGATTAAGTATTATCCATTTCCTATTTGGTATGACAGCCACTGTATTGTAATGTATAAGGAATACCTGTTATTACTATTAATTATATAATTTGGGAAATATGATAGAGTTAAAACTGTCAGTATACGCTATGTAAATAAGAGAAGAAATTTAGATGTTGATTTATGAATATTCAAAGTGTAATATGCGCTAATAAAATTAATATCAGTTTACATAACTACGTGTAACCAACTTATGTTTTAAGGTTTTCATGATATATGACAAGAGAAATTACGGCTGCACATCTTACATGTGGCACCGTCAGGACTGTAAGAAAGGCACGACTGACTGACGCGAAATAATGACAAGTTAAAGATAAGGACGAGGAAGGAGCTTGATATAAGGCAAAGGTGAACTTGCCCGCGAACGGCGATGATTCATGGGAAGAAGTGTAGTGACGTGTCCTCCCCTCTCCCCTCTCTCCCCTCCTGCTCCTACGTCAACAATACCCTTTCCTCCCCTTCTCCTTTCCTCCGTCTCTCTCCCCTTCTCCGTCTCTCCCTTAGCAGTGAGTACCCGTCTTTAAGCTTTTGAGTCAGTGCTGAGAATATCCCAGTCCGGGAATGTGAAAAACGCATTTGAGAGGCCGCTATCTCGGGCGGGACCAAGTCAGACGGAATAAGAGAGCGAGAGCGAGGAAAAAAAATGTTGTGTTGACTACATTAGTCACATCCTGGCGAACATTACTTCACAGGGCTCTTCCACAGG
>NC_051407.1:37613894-37614011 GCF_015228065.2 Penaeus monodon
TTGTCGGCTGCTGTTACCGTACAACGCGTGGCTCTCTTGTCTGTCTGTCTGCTACGCAACGGCCACAGATAACGCGACGTTCCTGCTGTAGCGACGCGAGAGGGGAACGCTGTAGAT
>NC_051407.1:37614186-37614560 GCF_015228065.2 Penaeus monodon
GTGGAGCATTCGCCTCGCGTACTGTGGTCAGCCGATCCTTGGCGTGAATGCATTATGATATTTGACTCCCAAATAAAGGGGGAGTTTATTTGGCCGTCACTAAGACATATCGCTTCTTCGTTTCCTTTATCTGTACTTTTTTGCTAAACTGTCTAAACATTTTTTTTCATGTGTGTTTCTTGTGCTGATTCAGCATTTTTCTTTCTTTCTATATTCCATGGTTCTCTTCTGTTTTTTTCCCCGTAGTTTGTGTGGATTATACATTCTCTACACTTTTCAGTGTTTTTGCCTTTTTCACTTATTTATGTTCCTCATTTCTTTTCTGTTTTTTATATTTCATTCCATCTATTTTCTCTGCATTTGTTGATTACATT
>NC_051407.1:37614615-37615792 GCF_015228065.2 Penaeus monodon
TTTTTTTTTTTTTTTTTTTTTTTTTTTTTTTTTTTTTTTAATTCAATTTTTTGTCTATTTTCTGTTCAGTATGAATTGATGTGCCTTTTACTCACTACTTACGTTTCAGATCTCTTTCCTCGTACCCGATTTCCTGTGATAATTCCATCCCTCTTACCCTATTTCTTGTGTTTCACACCTCGTATCACCATTTCTTGTTTTGATCCCACCCCTCCACCCCATTTCTTGTGTTAAATCCCTCCCTCCACACCATTTCCCATGTTAACTCCACCCCTCAACCCCATTATCTGGTTCTCTGTTAATTCCACCCCTGTTACCTCATTTACTGTGTTATTTCCACCTCTCGTACCCTATTTCCTGTGTTAAAGTCCACCCTTCTATCCCATTTTCTTTTGTACCCAAGTTCATGTGTTAATTCCAGCGCTCGGACCTGTTCCCTGTGTTAATTCCACTCCTCGTTCCCCATTTCCTGTGTTAAATCCACCAGTCGTGCTGTATCTCCTATGTCAATACTAAATTCTATCTACTGCCTATGCTTGGTACACATTTCTGTATTGATTACCGAATCCCCAGTGTCGAACATTGTTATCAGTCCCTCTCTCTGCTCTCCTTGCCATTCACCCCACTCCCTGTACTCCATGCCATCCTTCCCACTCCCTGTTCCCCTTGCCATTATTTCCACTCCGTGTTCTTTCTGCTATTTACCCTACATCCTGTTCTCCCTGCCATTCTCTGTATTCCCTGTTCTACCCACAAAATACTCCACTCCCTGGTCAACCTACAAAATACACCTACAAAACCTGCAAAATGTTCTCTCTATAACATATCCCCTCCCTTTTTCTCCCTGCCATTCACTCCGCTTCCTCTTCCCCTTACAACACACCCCACTTCCTGTTCTCCGTCTCATACACCCCACTCCCTGTTCTCCCTTCAGTTCATCTCACTCCCTGTTCTCCCCGCAGTTCATCCCACTCCCTGTTCTCCCCGCAGTTCATCCCACTCCCTGTGTACTTCGTAACCTCTTCCCTTTCCTTTTCTTGCACATGTCTGCAATCATTTAAAAGCCCGTAATATTTACCACACCAAAGCCTGCCTGCTTATCACTCTCTCAATGTTGCTAATCATCATGTTAATTGCGTCAAACTCCTTTTCTCGCTTGCGCGTGTCTTGAATTTGA
>NC_051407.1:37615826-37615898 GCF_015228065.2 Penaeus monodon
AATCAGAACTAAATATAGAGGAAAAAAGACACTAACTTGTATATTCAAATCGCTGATTAGTTATTGGTTCTT
>NC_051407.1:37616261-37616383 GCF_015228065.2 Penaeus monodon
TCTTACCATGCGTCATCCTCCTTGCACTTACTTCTCACTTATCCTGCCTTCTCTTTTCTCTTTGTTTCGCTCCTGCCATTTGCTTTTTCATTCTTCCCGTAGAGGCATATTATAGGCCTTTC
>NC_051407.1:37617426-37617712 GCF_015228065.2 Penaeus monodon
TATCAGCATAAAGATGTAGGTTACATTCATACTCAGAGTCATTATGAACTGTGTATATAGACGGACAGATATGCACAAAGCGTATGGATTTGTCTGCGTCCATTTCCTTGAGCCAGTCGTCGTTCTGCCCTTCTGCCCACGTCCTCTTTTGTCTTGCGTCTCCGTAAGTAAGCGTGCGGAGTTTCCTGCCACGCATTTCCCCTCTAATTCAACCACCATGACTTGGTTACTAATGAAACCCGAGAATTCTACCACAAAATGGCTCTGAATTTCTAACCTCCACCCC
>NC_051407.1:37617811-37619029 GCF_015228065.2 Penaeus monodon
TCCCATCCCTAGTCCCTTTCCTTGTAACTTACTCGTACCCCTGGTAAATGATAATTCTTTTTCCTCTTTCGCGGCTTTCTCTTCTGTTTCAAAAACTTAACTTTACCTTTTCCTAACCCCTGCAACCTCTTTCTTCTCCTACCCTCATTCCTTCCTCCTACCCCACCCCACCCCCTCCCTTCTTAGGCCCCTTCCCTCAACCCCCTACCTCCCCTTTCTCCAACCCTTAACCCCCCACTTCCCTCCTCCTCCTTCAGACCTTCCTTCCCTCGCCCCCGTTTTTCTCTTCCCAGGCCCCTTCCCAGGTCCCCTTAAACAAAAATCCTTCAACCCTCCAGAGTGAGGCGCTACTCCCGCTCCGCGTCCAAGCGAGCATGTCCCACAAGCTCCCTTTTTTTCTTTTTTTCTTTCCAGCGTCAAAGACCCCGCCGCGTCCCTGGAGAATCGCATCCCAAATGGAGCTGCCTTGCCTCTGCCGCCGCTCGTGTTCTACCGTGAAATTCTTCTCCGATCATTCTCAACGGGAGTTTTGCCGCAGATGGTTGTGGCTGGTGGCTCACACAGGGCTTCTTCCGGGACGGCGATACAGTTGTGTGGTTAATATGTGCTGTATGGGTGTTTTTTTTTCCTATGTGATTGGCGTTATGGAATTTCTTAGGCAAAGATTTCTTCTTTTTAAATGGCTTTTGATTACTGCTTTGCCCAAATACTGTACAATTTATGATGTTCGTTCTCTTTTCGAATATTAAACTGAAGGATTTTTTTAATGTATCTGTTAACTCACCTGAAATTAATCGTGTCTCTAATAGAGGGATAACTATGGAGATGGTAAGTGATGAAAATTTACGAACGGACGGTGTTATCACTAATGACAATGAACATTTATATAGGATGTATTTCACTGTCAGTTCATTCCTCATCACTTTGTGTGTATGACATGTACACTTGCAGGGAGAGAGTAAACCATCCTCATTCTGATATAGAATGCGTGCATGTGTTCGTTTGTTTGTTATTTTATTGTAAATCATCCTTTCCTTGGTATATGATTTAGTACTTTCAATTCAGTATATAAAGTCACAGTTGGGAATACGTAGCGACGGCACAGAACCGAAATTACAAGCACTTGGAACGAGAGGCAACCAGTGGCCCAACTTTCGCGAGCAAAAGACCAGACCAGAGAGAAGGACCTAAGCAGAGAACATTTATTCTCTCTGAGTT
>NC_051407.1:37619069-37619693 GCF_015228065.2 Penaeus monodon
AACCTCTCGCACCCCCTGCTTGAGTTAGTCCATGCATTCCTCCACTCGCTTTCACGCCATTCTCTCATACTTTACTTTTATTGTTTCTATTTTTGGCTATCGTTTTGTTGTTTTGAACGTGGGGGAATCTTACACATGTCCTCTGCCTCGTCCTTTAAATCTTCTTGTCATTTACTACACAGCGGGTCCCGAGATAACGTATTTGAGTTTTTATCAGGCTCCACAATAGTAAGCAATTCTCACAGCATTGAGGAATTTTCAACTTTCTCGTCGCTTAGTAATAAAAAAAAAACTTTGCAACGCACTACTCTGGATTCTGTAATCTATTTCTTCTTAATGAAATTATTACATTCATCACTGGATTTCTGTCATATCTATTGTTGTATTGGTATATCTATCAAGAGAAGAAGTGTTTTTAACGCCTCGTGAATCTACTCGTGGTGTCCTATCTACATGTTAGATTATCTTAAGAAAATCCGGCGACTTAAATGTAAACACAAAACGATATTATGACTACATTTAAAGTTTACTATAAATGAAAGATACAACGGGAAATTCAATCCAAAATCCAGGTCAAAGTGCTCATAAAAGTGGACATTCGACAGATTTCGATGATGATATAAA
>NC_051407.1:37619724-37619934 GCF_015228065.2 Penaeus monodon
TAAAATTTGATAATCCCTTGTCAAGAGTTAATAAATCATGAATTGAAAAGCTGCGTTTCTGCCATTTCACCACATAGTATGATGTTACAAATCCATTGGTTCTGGATGAATGAGCAGCACCTTGGTTTGACGCGAACAATGAGCTCAAATACTGCTATTAGCTACTCAGGCGTGTGGCCAAGCTTTCTTCTTAAAAAGCCGTTTGCTCCT
>NC_051407.1:37620285-37620609 GCF_015228065.2 Penaeus monodon
ACTACAAATACTCATCATTACCAGCACATATAATAAAGGATCATTTTTTATTTTTAAAAATCACTTTCTCTATAAACAATAATGAATATCTGATTTATTCCCCTACTGTTTACATTTGCAGATCTACGATTCGGAGATGTGTGTTCTGCTTTAGAATATAAACTATATATGTAAACTGATATCAGTATCCCCTCTTCCAGTTATTAACAAAACAAAATCTTAAATCTTTAGAAGGCTGTCGAATATCTTTCGTTGTTTGATCAGTCAGAGTGAAAGTTCCTGTCCCGTGAAGTGAATCATCGAAGCATTGGAATGCCGTTTAAG
>NC_051407.1:37620629-37621987 GCF_015228065.2 Penaeus monodon
AGTCTCGACACCGTATTCGAAAATGTTTGATCTTTTTTAAATAACATGGACAATAGTGGGATTCATAATCGGCGGAATCCGATTCTCAGTCCTACTTGACGCGTTACTGTTTTGCGTTACTGCAATAAGTTTAGTTAACACACAGGCTATGTTCCGCACGCAGGTTATTAACGGAAAGAGGAAGCAAGATGATAATGTACTCACAAAAGAAGAGATAAGTTATTATCACACGCAGGGGAATGTAAGTACTCCCAAATATACAATTCACAACCTATTATCAGATTTCGTTAAATTGTAAAAGTTGGCTCTATTCTCACGATTTTTACGTTACATTTAAATAACACAACCACAACGACACTGGCCATGAAGTCATTCAAGGAAGTATATGTAAGAATGTACTGGCAATAAGTATATAATTGATCTTCAGCTACAAAATGATCATGCAGTTACCGGAGGGAGGTAATTTGATTCTGCTTAGGCCCAGAAGAATCCGTGAGTAGCTGTGAGGTTAGACAACCATTTGGCAAGAAAGAGATCAAAACACCTGCCAAACTACAGAAACAAAGTATTTGCAGGTAAGTAGATCAGGGAAAGAATTGTGAAGTAGTCACCTTACCAGCAACTTTGTTCCGCAAGAGCAACCGACAAGCCTCCAGCTCTCTCCGTGGTGGTGGTGGAAGTGGCGGCGACTTGTTGCTCGTCGTGCGATGGCGTTCGTGAGGCGTGAGCTCGGCGCGGTTGGACTGCGTGCAAGAGCTAGACCTGTTCACCCCGTAGCAACAACTAAGCAAGTGCGGCTTTCGTGGGGAGACTTCTTCGAGCAAAGATCTTCTAGTTCTGACTTCCTCCTACACTTGCCCCAAGCTACTGGTTAACACTTCACTGTTGCGTCATCGATCCTACCCAGCGGGAACCAATCACGGAATTAGAATCCAAGACTGGGTCGCCGGCAGCCAATAAGAAGGCGCCCCCAGTGTCTGATGTAACAGGTTAGGCTCCACCCCTTTGTAAAGCCCTCCAGTAGGCAAGTTCGCGCTGGTGCTGACGTCATAGGCAGACTAACGGTCAGAACCAATAGAAAAACATGAAGAATACGTAAGGTGGTCATTCCCGAAAATTCTGTATTGTGGGAGTTATTTCAGTATCAAGCCCGCAAGAATAAGTCCATAAACGTGTATTTAAGCGATATGTCAACATTACGTCTCAGATAAAAAAGAAAGAAAATTGTCAACATATCTTGGCCTGATTAGTGGATATTGTGCAGTTTTTAGTCACAAGCGAAAGGGCGGGTAAGACAAGAAAAATTATGAAAGCAAGGCTAATGAAAAATTACGAAATTATAATACTTTTACAAAGTA
>NC_051407.1:37622429-37622571 GCF_015228065.2 Penaeus monodon
ATAAACATTTATTTAAAGCAAACCCAATACTGTTATCGTGAAACGGAATTATAGTAAGCAATGGCAACTAATAATTGGCATCAGTTGTGCACTGAAAAGTTATTATAACAATTACATTACATAAATGGCAGAATATACTCAA
>NC_051407.1:37622639-37623077 GCF_015228065.2 Penaeus monodon
CTCAAACAGTACTACATTTACAGACATGAAGGATAGTAATAGCGAATAAATAATCTTCCCACGCAAATGAAACCGAAATTTCCATTATAAATACAGCATGGAGTGCTTATATTATAGACGAGAAATCACAATGATAACTGCACGGAATTTTGCCTGTGTCCCAAACCCCACACTGACACATACTTGTTTACCTATATATCTATCAATGTTTATCTATATTACCTTTATTAAAAATATTAGTATTATTTAGTATTAACTAAATAATACTAATACCTTTAATAAAGGTAATATAGATAAACATTGATAGATATATAGGTAAACAAGTATGTATCAGTGTGGGGTTTGGGACACAGGCAAAATTTATACATGTAAGCCCACAATAAATATTCTTAAAACAAACCCAATACCTGATCATGAAACGAAATTATAGAAAGCTAT
>NC_051407.1:37623278-37623639 GCF_015228065.2 Penaeus monodon
AAATGACATCTAGCACGTAGTTAAGAGCTGAGAATTATCTGACACTGATGAAGGGGCCTCATGGAAGAGGAGGAATAACAGCTGCCTCCGCTTCACCGCAGCTGCTCTGGCGACGGCAAGACAGAAGCACGAAGAGGCACAAGTTTGCGATGTCTTCTGGCACATGGTGTTAACACATGGTAACAGCCATGACAACGCTTTAAGTCTGGGTGTTTTGGAGCTAAGAGGCAACGTTCAAATACTATGGACAGTAAGCTGTTTCCCTCTGTAACTTTGTTTACTCCCCTTGTAGATTTTACTCGGGGCGGGATCGGCATTTCTTACTCACGATACGGTTGTACTTCTAACATTATTCTTTGGT
>NC_051407.1:37629965-37630117 GCF_015228065.2 Penaeus monodon
GGACACTGACAAATATATCTATACTAAAAAGAAACAAAAGAAGCGTTAATTTTTTTCCTTATATTGCCACAGTAATAAAACACTATTGGATATGTCATCAATGCAAAGACCACAGGAAACCATGCAAATTTATGTTATGATGCTGCAGATCG
>NC_051407.1:37631508-37632407 GCF_015228065.2 Penaeus monodon
TGAGATTCAGGAGTTCGTTAAATGGAAATTATCAACGAAAAATAAATTACATTTGTACCAAGTACTGATGGTAAAGAAAAGCATCAAGTGTGGACAAAAGATTTCCTTCTAACTTCTAATATGATCAGCGCAATTATGAGCCAATGGCTTAAACAAGACTAGAAGCAAACAAATGAACATAAAACAAACTAAAAACACTTGCTATCTCAGTCGTTTTTCAAGGCAGTCTTGCACACGCGCGCCTGCAAACAACGGTCAAAGCAGCATTTTTCCTTCGTACTGCAATTATCGTCCGCCATGCAGTAAGTGGCAGATTTTTGCTTCACATCCGACTCAAAGATACACACGTCCCTCAAGGGCGGACACGTACCGCTGTGCTCTGTTGGGGTATGTGAACGAATGAGCCGTTGGGTAGTGCGAAATCTTCACCACAGGCGCGCTAAATGTCATTACTAATTTTAGTAATCCTTCAGATTACGGGAATACCCATTTTGGCTTTTATCACTCGATATAGGTACACTTGGATTTTTAAACTATAGCCTGAAATGTTATATATAACTTTAAAACCTAATGAGCGTATCTTATCTCTACCGTGCAAACAGATACATTTTATACATACATTCATATAATTCACTATCTATGAAACAAAGAAGAAGGCATTAATTCTCACTGTTTTTTCCCTCGAAGCCGCAGCAGAAGAGACCGCCTTCCTCGTCCTTACACCAGGAAGGACAAGTCTCCATGTCGTCCCAGCCGCTCGAGAACACCTCGATGGTCCTCTCTTTGTTAACTGTCTTCGTGGCTTCGTCCTTGACGGAGGCCAAGATGCTGGGGTCCTTGCCTCCGTCACTGGGGATCAACAGGGACGATTCAGGTGGGCGTGACCGTATTTGATGCGA
>NC_051407.1:37632469-37633327 GCF_015228065.2 Penaeus monodon
ATAGCTGAAGGGAAAACTCACAACAAAAACATACATGAATTTATCTAACCTCAAACAAGAGATACAGAAAATAGCTAAGACGAAATAACTCCTAAAAAAATGGTGTCAAGATTTATTGTAAAGATTACAATACCATTCAACTTATTACGCCATTGTTATAAACTACCAAGGTTATGAATATTTGACATTGCACGAAAGTCAGCCACCTGAGTAGGCAGCATACAGGATTACATACTTTACAATTGGCCTTCAGCAAACAATAACACAAATACTTTATAATGATTAGGAAAACTTAATTCCCTTGTATGTATATTTTGAACAGTATAAAATAATATTTTATAGACTACTTTATGAGGCTGTATCCATACGCTTAACAGACAAGGATTTTCAGCGTCCTACGTCAACACTTTCAAATATTTATATAATGGTAAAACACCACAGATTATTATAGACAAAATAAAATGACAAAGGAGAACAACGGAGTGAGTTAAGGCGAGATACTGACATCCACGCTGTTTTGATCAGGAAATGAAACAAAACTTCGAAGCTTAAGTGAAATGGAAATATAATTGATTAAGAAAAAAATAAAGGTAAAAATATATAAATCGTTGTATCGGGACAAGAAACATAGTATAACTGGGGAAGAGAGCAATAAATACATCTTAAACAATATATAAGACGAGGAATAAACAGAGAGGAACAGACTAGTGAGTGGCAAATGGTTGACAAAGGTTTAGAAAACATATTTTATTCCGTAGAGGCGAATCAACACCACCGAGTCCCCGGGAGAAAGTTAGAAAATTTAATACAGTCACTTAAAGCGCTATGACGTATGGAGCTAACACTTAAAACCTTCAC
>NC_051407.1:37633362-37633589 GCF_015228065.2 Penaeus monodon
AAGCTGTGACTCAGAGGGTATGAAGATATCCCAACTTAATCTCAAAAGGGACAAATAAAGCAATAAAAAGATATAAAACACAAATGGAGCAATCGGTGTCTTAGAAAACCGAAACGGAATGGGATGGTCATGTTGCAAGAATGGCAAACTTTAAATGCACAAAGAAAGTTAGAAAACGGGCATCCTCAGGCGGAACTGGAGTAAATGAAAGACAAAGAAAGATAGCG
>NC_051407.1:37634169-37634571 GCF_015228065.2 Penaeus monodon
GATACCCACGCATAAGGGCCGACAAAGGGCATGGGCGGCGGGTAGACCAGAAGCGCAGGCACGACGAAGGCGCCCGGAGGAGCGGGGAGGAGGCTTCGAAAACTTTCGGTCGAGGATTTTTTCGCCGTCCCGACCCCGGCGAGGAGGACGACCCACGCGGCAGCTTCGAAGGGAAAAAAAAGGCTGCCGTGGCTAATCTTGGATGAGCAAAGGCACATTTTTTTCGTTTTCGTTTCAGATTTGATGTGTCTTAATATTTAAAAAAAAGGGGTATATAGTCCATTAGATGTGCAGGGAGAGATATGTAAGCAAGAGAGAGTCCCATCGCGGCGGTTGGACGGAGAAAAATGCCAGGTTGAAAGGTCACCTCGGCTAGTAAGCACACAATAGCATGAATATATG
>NC_051407.1:37637402-37638092 GCF_015228065.2 Penaeus monodon
CTCCCCCCTCCCCCCCCTCAAAAAAAAAGTTAGCGCCCAACCGATGGTGATTTCAACGCGTATCACGTAAATTCATCAGCGAACTAATCTTATCTTTTAAGCAAGCATTCAGAAGCGCCCATCTATCTGTTATTCTTTTTTATAGTTCTTAATAGTTCATAACGCCATTAACATATATCATGATATAAGTTACATTTAATTAACAAGAGCCACACGTGAATTCGTATCATCACTAGATCAAAACTAATCAAATTTTCCCAAAACTTGACAGCCTATTTCGTATACACCAAAACAGCTTACACATAGCGAATACGAACTTACGACTTGAAATGAAGACTACAGGACTTTAAGAATGTTGGCGCTTAAACATCGCTCGAAAAAGAGATCGAGCACCGTACTATCAACGGATCTAGCATCTCAGCGTGTTTGTTAATGCTCTTTCGTCCCATAACAAGTACCGGAAAACCCTGAGTCATCGCCAGTGAAACCAGAACCATTACATAGCATCGTTCTTAACTCCAGGTCGGAAAATACGACAGGGATGTCTAATTAAGTTAACGGGAATGGAGTAAAGTTTTGAACTACTGATTGTAGTTCAAAACACAGAATTACAATCAGTAATATATATATATATTTTTTTTTCATTCTATGCTCTAGATAAAAGTATCACTGAATAATCCACGCTCTTTC
>NC_051407.1:37638150-37638351 GCF_015228065.2 Penaeus monodon
CAGTAATCTACAAAAGTAACATAGCAATAAAGCCATCCCTAACAGCTCCTTTTATGTTAGCTGTACTTGAAGTGTATGTGCTGATAAACACCTTACCTATGCTCATGTCTGATTTACTGTCTGGTGTATTCTGGAGGACTGCAAGCTTCGCTGGAACGAAATAACAAGCTGGCATTACATTTGCGCTACAAGTCCTTAACC
>NC_051407.1:37638715-37639055 GCF_015228065.2 Penaeus monodon
ATCCTAATCGTTTATGAATCATATTTTCGTCCAAATGTACCTCTTACACTTTTCTTACAGATCATAAAAGGGTCGCCCATTTTTCGTACATAATCAATACTGGAATTATATGCACTAATTTTACATATCATGACAAGATACATAATATATAAAAGCCTATCTTTTGAATGCAGGGCAATCCAGTCTAAATAGGAGTGATACTCATTTGCATTTCAAAACTTCCGACTGTGCTGCATTTTTTTTAGAATGCTCTAATGGTACAATTTGCGTTTAATCAAAACTATCCTGTCAACACCGTCACTGAAGTCAGTTAACGAAACTGTCACATACAGTTACTATG
>NC_051407.1:37639266-37642828 GCF_015228065.2 Penaeus monodon
GAATTAAAAAGCACAAAACACGTAGGCCTAAAGAGCTTTTCCCACCTTGATAGAAATCCCCTCAGGGAAAACGGACGACGGCCCTTGCCAAACGGAACTCGAAGCGACACTTTTCAGCAATGTAAACGCAGCCAAAACTAAATATTAATTCATAATGCGGCCTGCGAGCGTGGTAGCACGTGCCATGTTTGGAAAATATTTACACTGTTTTTGATATGAAGGTTATAGCCATGCAGACGCTTGAAGACTAATCAGCACGATCGCAGTATTCAAACACAAAAAGGAGAGAATTTTCCCTTGATTAAACAAAATGATGGGTCTACGAAAAGGAGAAACAACATCATTATTTTCTTGAAATTTCATAACACCAAAAAAGACACATACTTGATATTTTTAAGGTTATTTATATTTACTGCCGATTCTTATCTGCCTTTGTATTGATTGGATTTCAGTCGGTTCCTACAACAGACCCGTCTATTGTACACGTCATTCACCCATCGGCATGTTCGCATTTCTACTGCCATTATAAGCAATTAATGGTTCACTCTTACATCGTCACCTTCACCCCATGCGTCACTGTAACAATCACTATTATTGTTATTATGATTTATTAGTGTTAGTAGTTCCGTTTAAGTGGCTATTATGGTAACCATTATTCTAGTTATTCTCACTTGCTCATTTATTTTCATTTATTAATATCTCCACTATCATTAAGATTGATACTTTTTTTTACCATAATGTTTAATGATTCGTTGCCATTATTTTATTGTTATAGCCATAACCATCATGATTTACATGCCATTACCCTTTTATCAACGTTTAGATATATTAATGCTGAATATCATAAGAATATCAGTGCTAAATATGATGGTAAAATCATTAGCAGTTAGCATGGGCAGCTTCGTAAACCATATAGTGATTATAAATGTAATAACTGACACACGAATTAAAATGTGTCTTATCTAAATTTAATATTCTATTACATGCGTGAGTAAAGGGGTCATCAGTAATCCTCCCTCGCCCACTATCAGACGTTCTTGGAATCTCGGGCGCCTATCATGGCAGGTTTAAGCAGTGACCAGATTGAAGCTTTCATCAATTTGCTGGTGTGGACAAGGTAAACAAGGTAAAACCTTATTCTGGATAGAAGTAGATAGGAGGGTTGAAGAGTTTGTATATTCCCGTTACCAAGGGTGTTCGTTCCTAGTTAAGTATATAATGCTCTTCGTATATAGTATAGTTAAGTATATAATGCTCTATTTTTGCGGTTCTTATTAGAGAATAGATTTGTTCTGTTTGTATTCTTCAGTTATTTTTTATAAACTTACACGGCTTTAGGTCTTTACCATCACATCAACCATTAATAGTTTCTTGCCTCTTGGTATAATCAAAGATAGGTAATAACTTTATCAAATATATAATGTTCACTTTATTAGCCTCCGACCAGTACGTGGGGATCTCCATGAACGAAGCCTACACTGAGATGACAACTCTTTCGACAGATTTGTTTAGACGTACGCGAATGCCACGTGACTCATCATTACAGATCTGTTGTCGTGCATGCATTACTTATCCAAAATCAAGCAGAGGTTTCCAGAGTCTGAGTATGTAATGTTCATATGAACTCTTGGCCTATAATCTCGGGTATTTTTAATTTACTGTGTGGATTATACTATCTTAAGAGATTCAGTCAAGGAAAATGGACAGGCCAAAGTAATGTAAAGAAACAATGATTTATAAGAATAATCTACATCTCACCTAGAAAGATCTGAGGTAAAAACATATTACGTACTGATTACTAAAATGATAACACAAGATCAGGAAGCCAAAAACAGTAAATGCAGTCTGAAGTAAATGAGGAAAACCTAGTCATTATATTACAATAGTTAACCTAGCGCCTACTCTATGCTGCTGAACGGGAACGAAATACTACAAAGGCCAAGCATCATTCCCTGTAAGAGACTACATGGCACAGAGAAGCAATTGGGATTTCTAATTACATTTTTAGTCGGGGTCGAGTCGGATCCCGAAAAACATTTCTGGGGTCGGCCCCGCATTCGCCCCTTGTCATAGTCACACCTAATTTAGCTTACAATTTTCTTTTTCACGTTTGTCTCATTGGGGTAGATGAGAAAACTACTCAAGAATTTATATTTTGAAAAGTGTGGTCATAGGTTCGTGTGCTTCTTAGCGTTCACACGATGTATAATTGCAACAACGTACATATTAATACTGCATAACTTGTATACATTGTACAGGTGCAAGGTATTAGTAGTGCCACGATGCATTCATATATTTATAACCTATAGCAACGCAGTTTTGATAAACAGCAAATGCAATTTTTGTATCAATCAGTTATCATTATTATTTTTTCTAATCCGATGTTGCTGAGTTTTTTCATAGATCCCTCAAGCGGCTTTCATGTTTTCCTGAATCTTTTTTTTTTAGATTTCCACGTTCTGATTATCATGAAATTAAGAATTAGTTCTTGACCCAATGACCTGCTCATACAGAAAAAAAGTAGAGCGTTGTTATCCCTCAATTCTGTGACACGATTACCTGAAAGACGTGCTTCTTATTAACAACATGCTCTCTTTTCTGACGACCTGGTTCTGTTTGAGACTTATTTTCCACCTTTGTTTTTGTTTATTTAACATGGGTCCTTCGCTCCGTGCCCAGATCCATATACAAAGTGTTTCTTCGTCTCCCTTTTCTTTAAATATCTATTTCGGGGCGAAGGGCAACTCGCGAAAATGATTTAAAGATATATTTTTCAGGATGGATGGAAAATACTGAAACTTGGATATTGTGTACAGTATTCATGCGAATAACAGGTTATACTAAAAATCTACAATCAATTGATGAAAAAAGATATATTTTTTCGTATATTTTGTCTAGAATAGAATGGTTAGCTGACGACTTTGTTAATTATTTCGCAAGAGGATGTAAAAAACACACAAAAAAACATTGATGGCTGTTGATTTCTTTTATATAAACTTGCTCAGTTACAGTAATGACAATTAACTTTAAACCAAGGGAATAAACGTTTAACGAAAATAATGGACATAGCAAAATATATGAATATAGGAAGAGGTTGTCTTTCGTGAACAGAAAGACAGATTCATATCACGCAAGATAAAGATTTTTAACATTTGTTTTCAGATTTAGGATGAATTTTATGTGTTGTAAGTATTATGAGAGTATTGATTTTTATTCTATTTATTAAAGGATATTACTTATCAAACAAAAGGTATGATATCAGATAACATGTCAGTCATTAGTAATTTTCAATAGTAATCCTTTTTTCAATTAATATGTCATTTTATCAGGGAGTGACACTGGTACCTAGTGGATATTTATTGCTGTTTGTTTTATTTCAGTGACATATGTAGTGTTAAATTTACAAATTAGTGATCACTGCATTTTTATAGCTGATGCGTTTTATCAGATATGCCACTAAAAGTCTTTTTATGTCAAGAACATTTAATGTATACCTATACAATTTCCAAATGATAGCACAGTTCATGTATCCACTGATTTTTGCTTTCTTCTTTATAACCAT
>NC_051407.1:37642853-37643479 GCF_015228065.2 Penaeus monodon
GTATTTTACCTTGGGATATAACTCCACGTCATGTTCCTTTTGAAAGGTAAAGAAAAATCATATTTTACACTGTATATACATTGATCAACATGGCTTAGCACACAGTACTTAAGTGATATGTAGTATGATTATATATAACACGATCTCAAACATCTTAGAGACATATCAGAAAATACAATATTGCAATGCACAATTATCAACCTTAGGATCTACATGTCTGTGGCAATTTATGTTTTCCAATTATAGAAAACGGATCAATCAGAGAGTGGCGTGTAACTAAGAAAAAAGCGTCAAACAACAATGGTTTATATGAAGTCAATAAAGCATAAACACAGGACAATGCAGATGGCCATCGATTCCTTCCTTCTCGAGAACCTCAAGAAAGCCTTGGAGGTTCATGAATCACGGGTCCTCCTTGGCGCAGCAGAAGAATGCTCCTGAGGCATCGATGCACCACCTGTCACACGCTTTTTTAGTGTCCCCACCGCCGTCGTATACCTTCAGGTGTGTTGCGGTGTTGACAACTGCGCTGGCCTTACTGCTCGATCCCACATTCGCATGGAGTGTGGTCCCTGCGCGCCTGCGGGAGCGGGGTCGAGGTTTACAGGTTGGCCTTCGTGCGGTCC
>NC_051407.1:37644713-37645267 GCF_015228065.2 Penaeus monodon
ACGCCAGTGCGTTGGAGTTCTTAGTGGAGATCGCCGCCCAGCATTTGCGTCAGAAGCCCTACAAGTGTTGCATTGCACAAGCGCTGGCGTGAAGGCGTGGTAGCAATGTCCGATTCATCGAGTGGAGGCGGTCAAAGAGGAAAGAAAGACACATATATCATTAGGGCGTGATGAATGGCCACCAATGCGCAGAGTAG
This sequence comes from Penaeus monodon, assembly GCF_015228065.2. Taxonomy (NCBI): domain Eukaryota; kingdom Metazoa; phylum Arthropoda; class Malacostraca; order Decapoda; family Penaeidae; genus Penaeus; species Penaeus monodon. The sequence goes on from NC_051407.1 coordinate 37,644,911, forward strand.
GAGAGCATAAGTCATTTTATGTTATGTACCAAATTTGTTTACACATGATTGCGGATGTATGCGTAGTATGTATGTTATTTGCCTGTGTGCAAGTGTGTGTTGTTCATGGAGTGTACGCACGTTTGAGTGTGCAAATGCATACTATAATAAAAAGTTTTGTCCTATAGTGTATAATCAAAAGGTTTTCCGAGAGATTTCCCCGTGCTGCAAAGAAACTTGAAATGCAATATCCTTCTGGTGGCTTAGGTAGGAAGCATTAAAGATATTGCAAATATATGCAGACAAATGAAAAATAAATGAATACAGCAAAAAGGTATGTTTGTCTGACCTTGATAAAATATAAGATAAAAATTATTT
>NC_051407.1:37645463-37645599 GCF_015228065.2 Penaeus monodon
TAAAAAATTCCTTAACTGCTTGGGCATCCCATCTCCCTTTAGTTGGGTGGGGAAGCCTATTACGAAGAGCAAGATGCAGTTGATCACGACAACGCCATGGAGAGTCTCTGTTGATGTAATGTTGGTCAGTGAAATA
>NC_051407.1:37646693-37647117 GCF_015228065.2 Penaeus monodon
TTTTTTCCATAAAATCGACAAGAACTGTGACATTCTAAAGGTACCATATATATAATAAGCACGTTTGAAGTTGCTGATAATGTAACATCATATGAATTACGAAGCATAATATTAATATTGATGAATCAATATTGTTTGCTCTCTCTCTTTTTCCCCTAAGAAAACTGTAGCTGCCAGAGGAAGTTACATACAAAAAAGCTGAAATTTGCCTTACTTTGTTCCATGCTGATTTATACGAAGGCGAAGTCGAAGCCACAACGGAGGACCTGATTCAACAGTTTGACAATTTGCTTCGATAGACGTTCAAACCCGCAAGCCTCAACAGCTTCGTTAATAATGAAGCTTTTTCTTGCCTTGTTGTCAACAGTGGTATCTTGCAAACCGTGGAATTTATTGTTATCTTTCGCAACGTGTTCAATGTCGA
>NC_051407.1:37648296-37648870 GCF_015228065.2 Penaeus monodon
CAACCTAGGGGCCCCAAAAGATCATAATAATCCGGCCCTGAGTGTCAACAGACCTTATATCGTTTCCATTAAAATAAAATGGCACTCCATTCTTTACTGAGAACTCTACGATATCTGAAACGGTAACTGCTTCATTTTCTTTCTTTTTTTACTTTGATCTGATTAACATTGATATTAATGGCACTTACGTTGAATACAATAGCTATGACCGCGACTAAAATATGGTTCTGACTGACCACTGCCGATAGTTCGAAGAATTACCGCAGTCATGTATTGGATTCTTAAAACTATTCTTCAGCTAAATGAAATTACTCATGCAAGATACCATACACAGTCATTATAAAGGAACTTATCTGACTTAAAATGCTACATGTGAGCTACACTTAAAAAGGAAGAAAAAGAGTGTTAGAAAAAAAACTCAATATATTCGTATATTTCCACTTGAATAAACGCCGGTAATGAGGATTGTTTATCAAAAGAATCTGGACGAAGCATATACATGCTTTTCTGTTGCCTCACCATAACCCTGATGTTTAAGTTTTGTATGACATTTTTCTAATTGAAAGTTTACAAT
>NC_051407.1:37649009-37649475 GCF_015228065.2 Penaeus monodon
ATCCCTAAAATCCGGCTTTCTCCTTTTAAAGTTATTATATGGTAACGAATTTATCGCGCCATAATGATGTTATCTCGGACTTTTTCGTAGGTCATGGCCTTTCCTATTACTGAAACTTCAAATTCAAAATACGGTAATATTTTCGTTGAAGTCCCGTAGGACTTTTATGGAATTTATCAGATATTTTGTTGTTCACATAAAAAGCACAAAAGATAATATATGTTTATGTTAGACAAATTTACTGATGCGTTTACATATATTTGTGTTTGCGACAGGCAGGTGTATATTCAAATGCACTTATGTTTCATATCTATTTATTTGTATTCATATGACAACCTCAACTGACACATAGCGATGACTTCCTCGCACGTAATGGGGTCCAGAGGAGCAGCTTCATCTCAACGCCTACAGATTTTCCAGGTGTACATGTCACTTAGATTTTGTAGTAGAGAAAAATGCAACCAGA
>NC_051407.1:37649961-37650805 GCF_015228065.2 Penaeus monodon
CAGTGTCTTTAATAACATGAACTGTTGTCGGTGCGTGAACGTTTGCCGATGCCTTGCTTTGAGCTTCAGTGGACACGCGTGCTTGATTTCTGCTATAAAAGGAAGACAGTGTAAGTTCGTACTGAAGGAAACAGTATTAGATGATGTTGGAGTAAGGCAGTGCCGTCGTGAAACTGTAATGTATGTCTGAATAGGCGGAAACAAGAAAAAAAACCCGCATGGTTATGATGGAATGCAAATGAAACTGAGGCTGGAGTTATATCATTACTCGGTCATCAAGATTCATATCAACAATTCATGCGGGATTCCGAACCATACCAGTCAGGTCGTGCGAATACTGCCATTACTTACTTGGATACAATTTGTTGGAATCCAGGCGGAAGAGTGCCAACAGTCGGGTAGCAAATGCAGGTTGAAGGAACGCCAAACGCGGGGGGCTTAGAGTAATTATTTATTTTTCCATGAACAGCCATTACTGCAACTGAGAGAAGCAAAATTAGAAGCAGGGATTGCATTATGTTTTTTGGAGTTGAAAAGACACGGTGGAAATAACGCATCACTCGGAGATGTCCACGTTGAAATTAATTTGCTTGAGTGAAATGTCATAAGCTTATCTGCAAAGATTTCTAATACCGCTAAAGTTGTCTTATACTCCATGGCGTTATAAACAGAAAGTGTTTATGTGATTCTTAATGTAAAAAAAAATACATATTTAACTTACAAAACACTACTTATCAACTGAAAGCGTTATATCTTAAAGATGGCTGAGAAAAGACAAAGAAAACAGTGACACAAAGCCAAACAATAATGTTTTTAACCAACATACAGTCTATGACATACAAAT
>NC_051407.1:37650940-37651791 GCF_015228065.2 Penaeus monodon
GCGCGCGAATAATGAGCCACCGCCAACATCGATATCAAAGGTGAACAATAAATATCCAGTCCAGATTACCCAGCACGAGGATTATCATCTTCATGGAGACGAACCGCAGGAGGAGGCCGGAGTGAAGCGAGGGATGAGGCGAATGGAAGGCTTTGGCGCCGAGCGAGGGAAGACGCAAGCTGGAAGTAAGATACGTAGCTCGATTATTTGGCCTTTTTATAATTTATGGTTTTTAATTTTTGTTCTTCCTTTCATATTTTATTTCTTTTCTGGAACGTGATTCAAGGCACATTTTGTTTATGGTGTGCTTGAGCGCAATAAAATCACGATGGGTTATTCTTGATTCTGTGATCCGTGATGATGTTGTGGCGCTCAGCTGTGTTGTTGCAGACTGGTTTTCTGCTTGTTTGCTCGCACCATGCTTTTGGGTATTTGGAATTCATGAGCAACTGTCCAAATACTGGGATTTTTTGTCAAAACATTTAAAATAGTGTTGTCTTTTGATTAATTTTGAAGAATATGTAGTGGTGCTCTAGTATAATTACTATAAGAATACACCCGCAAGTTTACCGTAAATTTACTCAGACCTTTTTTAATAAAATCAAAATTACGAAGTGTGTGCCTGTGTCCGTTAAAATCTAGTTTAAAAAATGTATTAACTTTGGACTATCTGCAGACAGTTATGGATGTAATCCTGAGAATATTTTTGAAAAAGGACCAAGCACTTCCGTCGACTACGCGCGGCGTCCGAAACACGTCGTTTTCGAGAGAGTGTGGATCATTATTTTTCAGTATTTGGTCAAGCATGAGAACATACAGAAAATTACAAAACTGGCTGCACATATTTTATG
>NC_051407.1:37653349-37653413 GCF_015228065.2 Penaeus monodon
TCTGTATTGTATCTAGCTTAGTAATTTAAACTAGGGAGAGTACAAAGAAACCTATCATTATTCT
>NC_051407.1:37653816-37654797 GCF_015228065.2 Penaeus monodon
CTTGCATCCAGCTCCTTGCTTGTTAAATGACAGAAGTCTAAAATCATGCAGGCGTCGACATCACTTCAAAACACGTCGATTAAATTTCCCGCTCTTTGCAGGTATGTATTCTCTCTCATTGCCACGATTAATTTATTTTCCTTTTATTTCGACTACGCTGTCTGTGCCGAAAAAAAGGCACCTCCTGAAAACTCTAGACCTGTTTGAATGACGTATAGAAGCCGTTGCTGATGCAGTTTGTTGTAATCTTCATGGATGTTCCAATAATGAGTTTTAGTAGTGAGTTTTAGCCCATGTTTTTTTCTGTCTCTCATTGACCCATGGTCGTAGTTGCTATCTTATCTTTTTTTTTCATTTTTTCCAAATTTACTCTAGAATCGCCAACACGATTGTTTTATTGGTGTGTTATATGGATATATAGGTTTAACTACTATCTTTATCCAGCCTTCACTATCCGATTCAGTTGTATCCAAACTTATAATGAAGACAAGTCAGTGTATGTTCGAATAAGTGGAGTTACTGTATTTTCCTAAATTCCCAACGGTCACGAGAGATGATGTATTCTCCGTCTAATTTGAGGAAAGAGACAACTCAGGAGTATACCCATTCGCCAAGTCTCTTTAGGAAAAAAGTGATAAAGATAGTAAATAAAATATAATGATAATAAATGAATTTACATATAAACAAAAGAAAGTTGCACAAGATTTAAAACCCCAAAGTCATTTTTTTTAATGTATACACAGGTGTTAACAGCCATCTGCCAGAGTTCTCCAAAATTGCCAATTTTCTTTTTTCTCGAGACTGGACCCACTATAGTAATACGGACCAGAAATACATTCAGCTTAAACCTTTGATTAACTGACGAGGAAGAGGAAGAGAGTGTGAGCGACTGAAATAGACTCGCAGGAGCGAATCAAGCTCGTAAATGAGGTAATGAATTATGACGACCAGAAGCAAAGTGGTGTTAGTAGGATGGATGTG
>NC_051407.1:37654865-37655083 GCF_015228065.2 Penaeus monodon
GAAAAATACATAGACATTAACACAAAGATCTTAGTATTACGTAAGAAAAGGTTCGAGCTCAGGGTCGAGAGTAAAAGAAGCGCGCGCGTGAGTCTGTGCGCTGAGAGAGAGTAATTATTTTATAAACAATCTAGGTCTTGTTTAAACACACAAAAAATAGGAACTGATTCCCTTGAAATGCAACAACTAAGAATAAAACAAGGACTGAGCCGAGTTGG
>NC_051407.1:37660871-37661069 GCF_015228065.2 Penaeus monodon
GTACATACTCAACCACTGTTCAGTTTTCGGACAGAGTAGATTTAGTAAAAAAGTGTCATCCGGGTATTACATTTCCTTCTTTTTAATGTATGTTTAGGCTTATGTACAGGATGACAGGGATTTATTTAACATGTAAGTGTATGGAATATCATTATCCTGTAACCTCCGAATATTTCAAGAAAACATCTCGGTGTATGA
>NC_051407.1:37661131-37661238 GCF_015228065.2 Penaeus monodon
TTATGTGTACAGTATAACTATATATGAAGATGGTTGGATGGACGTAAGTGTACATGCATGCATATGTAAGGATAAGTGAGGGAGGGAGATCTGTTCACGTGTGTCTG
>NC_051407.1:37661274-37665690 GCF_015228065.2 Penaeus monodon
ATGTACACTTTATTCAGTCTGAACTCGATATTACCAAGGATTCACAAGACGCACAACAAAGACTCTTGCTACATCACTTTAATGATACGATTCCCGTCCATCGGGTGCTTCGATATCTAGCAAGTGGCCATGCATTATATACCTTGCTTGCATATCTTGGTGTGGGTGATGCAGGCGTCGGGGCAACACAGCTCCCGCTTACGACTGCACTGAGAGTTGTCGGTGCATGGCGTAGGCCTCCTGAAGGAGCGAGTACTACTGCATCTCTTTTTCAAGGGCGGACACGAGAGAGAGTCTGAGGGCAAGTATGGGAATGGTGTAAGGTCAGTTGTCATGGGTTAGACAGATATTTTTTTTTTTTTCTTCAGAAGTTGCTCTTACTGTCTGACTCGGCCAGTTGATGTATGGATAGAATGAGTGCATATGTATAGTCAGTTAAAAATATTTTTTACCGTCTGGTTTGACTTGATATGTGCATTGCCAAACGCACTGTTTTGCAAAGACGCTGTATGTAAAGCATTACATGTAATGCACTGTAAATAAATTTGTCATAGGTCAGCATAACCATTTATCCAGTTTCGATTTTTTTTTATATAATTAGATTTAGTTAATTGTAGGGGTAACCGCTATTTGGGCATATCACCCCGTTTACACAAAGCCACGCACCATTACCTCGTGTACCATACCACTGCCAAACATCATTTATCAGTACCTTTTGAAACAGGCCTATGTGGCGACTGTCCCGGCCTGTCGAGAGGCAAAGGAGGGATTAGACATTGATTTTTTCATCAAGTTCGTTAAGATTCCTCTGCTAATATATTAACAGCCTTCTCTGATATTTCTTGTTACATTCCTGTACAATGATCATGTAAAGAATAACTGCAAAGTAAAGGAGTAAAGTATGTAGGTAATATGGTCGGCCGACCACATTGCATTTAAAACAAATATTCAGTGATTTCGACCAAATTAACGTAGAACGTAGAACCAGTATGTATTGTATACACGTACCTTGCTAAAAAGTGATGCGAACACATGCAGACATTTACCATAACCAGCATCAATCCTACGACAAGCACTTTAGCAGCTGCAGTGAAACGAAAACGTCATCTTAGTAACTATGAGAAAAATGAATATAAACATGAGCAGAAGGTGAAAACATCACATACAAATGAATAGGTTACAAACTGAGTATGACACCAGTGAAATATGATATCAGATTCGGATTGCACAGAACAATGCAAATGTCCACAATTATGAGAAATACTCATTCAGCATTGCAGAACGCACGATAAATCGTCAGAGAGGATTCTACAATTGACTGGTGGTTAGGAGGAGCTAAAACCTTGCGATTTTACATAATATGAGTTATGAACTGACTTTACGAACGTGCCAAACAAAAAATTAAATTGGTACACGTCGGTCTGTCTGCTTGACCGTGATCAACTTACCCAAGAGCAAGCCTGCCCCTCCCCCTTAAAAAACTAGTCATCTTATTTTATTCCCTGCTAGCTGAGTCTCCTTCGCTTTTCTTGCTATTAGTTGTTCAAAGCGAATGCCAACGTTAATTAGGTCTGGTTATATCAGACCAATCACACAAGCTCTCAGTGCAGGCTACTTGGAGATGAGTAGTAACTACTGAATAAAGATGAACTGGAAAGAGGCGTATACACAGGTTAGAAATGCAACATTAAAATCAGTAAATAAATGAGCCGAAATACTACCACGTGTACCAAAATAAAAAGTTGTAAAGCATTTTCATCTCCCTCTTTTCTGACCTTTGTTCGTTTTAGTTTTTCTTACTATTACTGCAGTTGACATAATTAGGTTCTACAAGAACTCTACTTACTAATATAATGCATCATAGATGAGCTATGTCTGCTCTTAAGAGCTATGTCTGTTCTTAAGAGCTATGTCTGCTCTTAAGAGCTATGTCTGCTCTTAAGAGCTATGTCTGCTCTTAAGAGCTATGTCTGTTCTTAAGAGCTATATCTGCTCTTAAGAGCTATGTCTTCTCTTAAAAGATATGTCTGTTCTTGAAGCTATGTCTGCTCTTAAGAGCTATGTCTGTTCTTAAGGTCTTTTCTTAGGAGCTAGTCTGTTCTTAAGAGCTATGTATGCTCTTAGGAGCTATGTCTGTTTTTAAGAGTAATGTCTGCTCTTAGGAGCTATGTCTGTTCTTAAGAGCTATGTCTGCTCTTAAAAGCTATGTCTGTTTTTAAGAGCTATGTCTGTTCTTAAGAGCTATGTCTGTTCTTAAGAGCTATGTCTGTTCTTAAGAGCTATGTCTGTTCTTAAGAGCTATGTCTGTTCTTAAGAGCTATGTCTGTTCTCGAGAGTTGCCTGTTCTTAAGAAGCAAGAAAGGAAAAAGACATCGCCCAAGGAAGACGAAGGACAAGTTAAAGAGAAACAGAACTGAAGAAACGTAAGGAAGAGAAACAGGACCTAAGGAAATATATAAGAAATAAGGATCACGAAACAAGTACAACTGTATTTGTAAATAAATTGTGACTTGCATTCCCTCTGCCATTGTTATTTATTTAAAATACTCCTACAGGCTGATGCAATAGCAACAGCGTAAAGAACAGATGTCAATAACCAAAGCGATGATACAAACTGAAATAAAAGTGAGCGAAGAAAACAAAACAAAACAAAAAAATGGTGTGATCAGATGTCAACTAATGTTAAAAATTGTTGGTCAAGCTGGCGACTTTGTTGGGGAATATTTTGTGGGAATATTTGGCATATGATTTTCTTCTGGGAGGGATAAGTGCATTTTGCAATTTCTCCCCTAAGCTTGTTATTAGTATCTTTCTGCTTTGGAGAGCTTCCGCAGTACAGTTGAAACGCGCGCGGCCATGGAGCCAAGTCTCTCGAAACGCACGGGTCCGAGTCCTAGCTACGGTTCGATTCTACGAAGGCATGCATATAGGGTCTCCGTCTGCCACTAGCAACAACAGTGTTAGCAACAGAAGCAATGATAGAACATGAAATAAATGCAAGTGAAACGAGATAGAAGGAAATATTAAGATGATCACTCCCTCACAGGTTTAGGTGCCGTCCCTAACCCTAAGCGGATGTGTGGGACGTAAAACCTATCGTCTATATCCTTTACTTAATTTTGGTAAAGCTGAATGTACTGGATATCAAAACAAGAGCTATTTTCCGGATATAAGTCTGAATAAACCTGCTTCGTATTCCTCTAGCTCTCTGATAGCCTTTACCTTTGGAATGCCATTTCTCTTTCTATCCGTATAACAAACCAGCGATAACAGTGATACTTAAAGATTATGAACTACGATAATCGCGTGTGTGACGTGACTCGTTCAGAACCTCAACCACAGGCCTTGGCACTCACCTAATTTGTTAGCCATTACGTCAGTGTTTCAGCTGGAATGTCCGCTTGCCTTGACCACCTCCCTCTATATAGGTCATGCAAAATATTTTTATTGTTTTGATGAGACCAACAAACTGAAAAAGATAGTTCTTTCTTGTATATTATGACTCTTCTTGCTTGTTACAAAACTATTGTTATAAATATGTTGGCTGAAAAATAAAACCATCGGAAATCATTTCACATGTTTATATAAAAGCTCACGCGATATTTTGGGACTGTTGTACTAGATCCAAACGAGGAGTTACATGCAGTATAAATCTTTTATTTTTTGTATCGATGCGGCACATGTAGCATACTGATAGCATACTACAGCCTCATAGTCAAGCTGTATGTCTGCGAATGCTTCTCAAAGGACATTTTTCGAATGGAGAGTGACCATATAGACAGAAGACGCTCCAATTGCCCTTCTGGGGACTATAAGACGTATGCGATCATTTTATTTTTTCTTCTGTGTTGACTTTCATATCGTAATACTATCAGATTACCATTAAATTCTAGGCTTAGGGCGGACAACCCTTCTATTTTTTCTATGTTTTATTTGCACTTAATAGCCTTCTTTTGAGGAATAGTTTATTGTATTTTTCTTTCTGCATTACTTCTTAAGAGTCATTTTTATCCACAAGTTAGGAGATATAAGTCACCCTTCAGGCGCGGTGACATATGCTTTGCTACTGTTTACCAATAAACTTCTAATGAAACTTTAGTAGCTCATTTACAGTTACAGCTGCATCATTTAAAACATAAAAATATAACTAAACACAAGTCGAAGCTATTTTAGACGATATTACAAAGCCCATTTGATGTTGTTGATGAGTTAGGACTGCAGGCTCTTCCACTCATTCATCCAGTTAGCCTTAATGCTGACTAGGTGTTTCCTCGCTGCCCGACTTCTCTCGTTCATAACCTCGTGGTACGTGATGCCATATTAATCTTATTGCTTATCCATAGCCACCGAGTGGTTATGGAGGAGAGGCTCGAAGACAGATCTCTTCCTTTTGTGATAAGAATCACCCGCGTGACA
>NC_051407.1:37665824-37665901 GCF_015228065.2 Penaeus monodon
TATATCCTCTGTGATCTATCGCATCAGATGTGTATTCATTTCTAAGAGAAAGAGAATCCTTGAAGTCCTACACCTAG
>NC_051407.1:37667261-37667576 GCF_015228065.2 Penaeus monodon
TCTGATCTGCGATAGTGTTTATTTTTATGCTGCTGAGGGCCCTGTAGGGATCTTACACCCTATACTATAGTCTGATACACATGTTCAGGCTTTGCAACGCGCCTGCAATAAACTTAGTGCGTGGATCAGCGACGAGCCAGCTACCGACCCTCCAGCTTGTTAACCTAACCACCTGTCGTGGCGGTAGTTCGCGCCAGCTGAGGTTGGCTCGCGGGGGGTCGCGGGAAGGCAGACAGCAGGCAGCGACGACCGGAGCCCCTCCACCTTGCTCCACCCAGCTCTCGTCACCCAGCGGACTTTTGTTTCGCTCGCGGC
>NC_051407.1:37667644-37667741 GCF_015228065.2 Penaeus monodon
GTGACCCTATTACGCTCACCTGGATTATCAGAACAATTATGTGTGCCACAGTGACTGTGCCGTGTCGCCGCTTATAGTGACCGCTGCCGCTATCATT
>NC_051407.1:37667799-37668084 GCF_015228065.2 Penaeus monodon
AGTATATTTCTAATATTAAAACCGTAATCACTACCTACGAGTATTCGTTCCCTCAATTCTTTCCTTTATTCGGCAAAACTATAGACACATGGATATATATAAAAACTGAATTTTGGATATTACGTATTGCCATCGAAAAACTTTTAAAAAAGAAGAAGATATAACAGTAATCGAAACCCAAGGTATTGTATATTTAAGAGTTGCCTGCGTGATAACAAAGCAAGGGTCTGACGATCACTCGTACTGCTCGCTGTGTTGGGGCTGATTCGGGACGCCTTACGCTCG
>NC_051407.1:37668138-37668211 GCF_015228065.2 Penaeus monodon
TCTTCCAACCTGGGGTCCATGGGATATTTTACGGGGGGGGGGGGGCATGGAATAATATGAAAATTATGATATC
>NC_051407.1:37668328-37668408 GCF_015228065.2 Penaeus monodon
GTGAAAGCACTAAACGGAACCATGGAGATTATTATATGCAGATCAGGGACCATAAAATAGAAAAAGTTAGGAACCACTGC
>NC_051407.1:37674653-37674761 GCF_015228065.2 Penaeus monodon
AAAAAAAAAAAATTTTTTTTTATATTGGTTTTTATGAAAAAAAAAAATTTTTTTTGGGATATTTAAAAAGGGGAAAAAAATTTTTTTTAAAAAAAAATATTAAAAATA
>NC_051407.1:37674874-37675026 GCF_015228065.2 Penaeus monodon
ATTTAAAAATTTTTTTTTGGGGGGTTTTTTTTCCCCTTTTTTATATATGTAAATAAATTTTTTTAAACCCCCTTTTTTTAAAAAAAATTTTTTTTTTTATTGATATATTATTTTTTTTTTTAAAAAAAAAAAATTTTTTTTTTTTTTTTTTT
>NC_051407.1:37675069-37675263 GCF_015228065.2 Penaeus monodon
AAAAATTTTTTGGGGGGGTTTTTTTTAAAATTAAAAATTTTTAAAAAAAAAATGTTTTTTATATTTATAAAAAAAAAAAAAAATTTTTTTTTTTTTTTTTTTAAAAAAATTTTTTTTATATTATTTTTTAAAAAATTTTTAAAAATATTATATATTTTATATATATTTTTTTTTTTTTTTTTTTTTGGGGGGGG
>NC_051407.1:37675653-37675821 GCF_015228065.2 Penaeus monodon
AAAAAAAAAGGGGGGGGAAAAATGAAAAAGGGGGGCCCGGGGGGGAAAAAGGGGAAAAAAGGGGGGGCGGGGGGCCCCCCCAAAAAAAGGGGGGGGCGGGGAAAAAAATTTTTTTCCGGGGGGGAAAAAAAAAAAAAAAGGGGGGGGGAAAAGGGGGGGGAAAAAAAA
>NC_051407.1:37675912-37676212 GCF_015228065.2 Penaeus monodon
AAAAAAAAAAGGGGGGGGGGGGAAAAAAAAAAAGGGAAAGGGGGGGGGGTTTAAAAAGGGGAAAGGGGAAAAAAATTTTTTAAAAAAATTTTTTTTTAAAAAGGGGGGGCCGGGGGTTTTTTGGGGGTTTTTAAAAAAGGGGAAAAAAAAAAAAGGGGGGGGGGGGGGCCAAAAAAAAACCGGAAAAGGGGGGGGGGGGAAAAAAAAAGGGGGGGCCGGGGGGGGGGGAAAAAAGGGGGGAAAAAAAAAAGGGGGGGGGGGGAAAGGGGGAAAGGGGGAAAAAAGGGGGAAAAAAAAAAA
>NC_051407.1:37677057-37679305 GCF_015228065.2 Penaeus monodon
AATTGTGGATGTGTTTGTCTGTTTATGTGTCTTGCTATAACAAACATTTTTGTTTTTTATTATGGAATTGTGGTTATATGGTTATATGGTTATATACATTGTTAGGGACATTTGGAGCTGCCAAGAGAGTTTCTTCTTAGAAAAATAGCACAACTACTAGAGCCACCATGGAACATGAGGCACTAGACTGACTCACTTAAACCCAAACTACCCCTTGTGTGATGAGAATTCTACAGCATTTAGGCAGTGTTCAAGGGGGTCAGGAGCTTGGCTCTTTCCATTTTATGAGGAAGTGGGAGTGTTTTTTTTTAGGTCTGACGTACTCCTTTTCACACACTTTACATGAGGAGCAGTGCCATATTCCTTTGCATGTGATACAGTTAACAATTGGTGGGTTCAGTGATTAGTGATCAGGGGACAGATAAGTTCAATCCATAGACAAGGCATGAGGTATTATTACTGCTTAGGTCCAGTCATAATCTGTGTGTTCACACTTACTGTGTTTACTTAAACCCTTAACCTTTGTTAATACCATCAGTGTAATACTCATGATTTTTTTTTTTTTTAAGATAGAGCACAAAAACAAGAGATGTTGTGTAAAGCATTCATAATTTGGTGAGATCTGTCATTAAAAAAAAATCATTGTTGTTTATAAAAAATCATGTTTTCCTGCATGTGACCATGTGAAAATGGACTGTTCTCAAAATTAGCCAACTAGAATTATTTGTAATAATGTTCAGACCTCTTATGAATAGATCATTTTAAAACCTGACAGCCAAATTTCCATACTGCAGAATTTTGAAAAGTGAGGAGTTTGAAACAAGAAGGAAGAAACTTACTATGTGATTTCAAAATATAGTTTTGATATAGGAGGGCTACCAAAAAGCATATGGAAGGAAACGTAGAATATAGGTTGCAGTAACAAACCCAAATGAAATGGGGAAGCAGAAGGAATGCCCAGTGGATGAACAATACTGACAAGTAGGAGGTCTTTTTATTGACTTACTGAACATGAAGAAGTTGAGTTACATTAACTGTTACATTACAGATTAACAGTATCTGTATATCCATAACCCAAGAATAACTCCTTTCCATCCCTAAATGCTGCGGATTGTATTGTTTTTATTTACGGTTTAGTGGAAGTGAATTTATGTGTAACTAGATGTTTGTGACTATATGACCCTTGGTGCAGCATTTGTAAACTGTATATATTTGTCTTTTCATGCTAGTGAAGTAAGTTGAAATTACATATTGTTTCCTCTTTAGTTGTACTTGACTGATATATGTTCTGTGTGCTCCAGTTGAAGAGGGAAATATTTCATATATAAAGTCAAATACATGTAGATCATATGTGAGTCAAAAGCTGGTATGATGTTCTTGAGGGGAACAGGATGTTCAGTTGTTCAGATTTGAAAGTTGCACTTTCAAATCTGTTACCGTCTATTTTGTTAGTCCAGCCACATCCATCATCTTTCTTTTTTCCTCTCTGCCACCATCATCTTTCTGCTGACTCCAGAGGTGCAAGACTAGTATTCTGTTTCTATTTTGTTATGAATGAAATGTTGTGACTCAGAGCCAGTAAGTCTGGCACTGCATGATACGTTTGTTCGATCAGCACCCAGCATCCTATCCCTCTCCTCTGCTGAGTCAGGCATCTGCCTATTTCCTTGCAGATTTTTCTTCTTCTTTTTTCCTATTAACTTCTCATTTTGTAAGTATCAGTTTCTGCTTAAAGCTATTTTTTTTTTTATAGATTACATATTTCATTACCTATATATTTTTTACTTACATTCAGAACCTGTTGTTACTTTTGCTAGAGGTCCCTGTGTTTAGCTTTGATGTTCCAGTCTGTGGTGTGTATGTGCATTTTGGATGTGAAAAATCAAGCTATTGAAATATCAGAGTTTATCTTAGGGTGGACAGGCAAGATAGGAATTGCAGTGTTCAGAGATTAATGTAACTTCATGCCTAAATCATAAAAGATGGATCATACAAGACAGAACTAATGTACTATCTTCTCTTAATGTCCCTTCCAGAAACCTGTGGTCCTAACAGATACAAAGCTGTGTGATTCAGCCTTGAAATGGGATCTGGATTACCTAGCAGAGAACATGGGTAGTGAGAAATACATGGTGTTTGTATCAAAAGACAACAAATTTAAATATTACGATGAGGCGAAGATTCGACAGTACAGCAGTAACTTCATCCCACCTACCCGGAGAGTCGACATGTCTTTCCCTGAATTTGT
>NC_051407.1:37679347-37679626 GCF_015228065.2 Penaeus monodon
TTTGCTTGTGCTTGAAATCTTTGCTTAGCATCACATATGTAAGGAACACATATCACATCTCCACCTTTTCTTGTCATGCACTTTGCAGGTTTTTCATACACATGCATACACCCATTTATGTTTACTTGAACATGCATAGGTGTGCATGATGGTACTTTTTGTTGCAAAATCACAAAGAATGAGTTAAATCAAATCTTTTGACATACAGATAGATGGAAAATTTATGAATATTATTATATTACTTGATAATTATTTCAGACATATGCACACAAGTAGGCG
>NC_051407.1:37679973-37680287 GCF_015228065.2 Penaeus monodon
ATTGCCAAGAAAAGTTTGTGACTACCTACCTATCATGCTAGCAATATTTTCTCTGATGGTACTGGTGATGGGAGAGTTGCCACTAAGTATTCATTACACCAAATAGAAGATCTTTTGCAAAGTTTGTAATTGAATTTTTACCTACAAATGCTATCTTCAGGAAACGTTCCCCCATACTACTGTTTCATTCAAGTACTCCAGAAAGGTTATCTGTCAGAAGTGCAAACATAGGCTGTGTAGCTTCTGTTAGCAACTGTGCAGTGAACATTCATTTCAGAAATGTATTTCACTGAAGCCAGTTCTTTACAGGATAA
>NC_051407.1:37680317-37681464 GCF_015228065.2 Penaeus monodon
AAGTTAGTATGATAGAATTTATCATTTGTATCTCCTTTGCTGATGTATCCCCAAATGCCACACTTCCTGCATCTTCCATCTTGGTGAACAAATGTCAGTATTTTTCACTGATTTTATTTGTTCATTTCTGAATCGTCAGAATTATTAAATGCCAAAAGAAGACAAGAACAAATTAATGACTACTATTCAGTTGTTCGCTGAGCACATCAATTTGTTGTAGTCACTTAACATTTATCCAGGGAGAAGGTATTGGAGAAAATGTAGCATTTGTTGACAGTTTCAACTGTTTTTTTTTTTTTTCTCATTGATTTACAGAGTATTAGCTTCAGTGAAATGCATGTTTTATTAACATTTTAACACATTACTTGCATCTGGGTCCCAAATGTACCACTTACTGCATTAGTGCACCGGTGGTTCAGAAATGACTAAAGAAAAGTATGCATGTAATGTTATTTTTTTACCTTTATAAATGGTGATTGATATTTTGTTTATGATTTTGATACTTTTGTAGAGTACATGAAGAGAGGATAATGAAATAAAATATATATGATTGTTTATAAACATACAGTTAACTTCCTGTGCTTACTTTTTCCATCCAAACAATGTTATAGAATGCAAAACTTTGAAACACAACCTTGCCATTCAGAATGTCAATTCATAACGCCCTTTATTCATCAAATTAATGATAAAGTGGAAATTAACAGGAATTTTAATTTGTGAATTAAAGATATCCTTATAGTACATTGTTTCTCATGATCATGAAAAAAGACTTGCAGAATTAATACTTTACATATGATAGGATATTCTTTATATGAAAAAGAAAAATCTGCTTGTATGCTTTTCATGCATTGTGCTTCTCAGTAAAACATGTGCTACAGAGGTATGGCTTGTCTTCACACCCATTACAGAGTGTATTACTCATCGAGCTTTTTTATGGGTACCATAAATCTTTCAGGGAGAGAGAGGGATTTTTTTGAAGTAACCATGACACCTCTTTCTCCTATATCTCTCAGGCAGTGAACACCTGTTTTGTAATATGACTCAGGTGTTCCTCCAGGTCTAATGTCTTCAAGCTCATATCCAGTAAGGAGTAGACTAAATACTCTTGAAACTGCAATTGATCCATCTTGGCCCTGGGGAAATACTG
>NC_051407.1:37682001-37684027 GCF_015228065.2 Penaeus monodon
ATATATTGCCATTATCATCAGACCTTTCTTCTTCATCTTTTCTGCTGTTGCTGGTATACTGTGTTGTTGAGGTACCAATGAGGCCATTGGTGAGGTACCACTTTTATGAAGGATAACTTTCCTCAGGTACAGAAAAACCATGTGCCTCCTCCTTCTCTAATAATTCTAGCAGGACTGGCAGGAGCATGTTGTGAAGTGTGCTGTGATGGGAAAACACTGCTGTAGCTACACACTAGCTCAGAAAAAATTACATGGCCCATGCTTTTTTGATTGGTATTTGGAGTACTTGCATGACACTGTAATATGAGGGAACATTTCCAAAGATGGGGCTGAGTATCTGTAAGTAGATATTCTGTGGCAAACTGTGTAGAAAGCAACAACTATTTTTTTATAAGGTGAAATGAATATGTATTGTTACCAGTGTTACCAGACAAAATATCACTGAT
Source organism: Penaeus monodon (assembly GCF_015228065.2). Taxonomy (NCBI): domain Eukaryota; kingdom Metazoa; phylum Arthropoda; class Malacostraca; order Decapoda; family Penaeidae; genus Penaeus; species Penaeus monodon. The sequence goes on from NC_051407.1 coordinate 37,682,448, forward strand.
GGAAGTAGGGGTTACTAAGTTCTTTGAACTATGATACCCAAAGACCAGAATGTTAAGTGTATATGATTATAACCAATCTTGCTAATATATGTGCAGCTCTGACTTTGGTACGATTTTGCGAGATGTCATATACTATGTGTTACTATGGTAAAACATCTTACTGTTTGTCTCTTTGTTGTGGTTCAGTTATGTATTGATGTGTGCATAGGTGGAAATTTTGGGTTACTACTGTCATTTGGTGTTTTTTACCAGTGAGATATAGCTGCATATGCAGATGATGTGACTTGAAATATTTGTTTTTGCAGAATATATCTTCAGCAGGGTCTGAATAATACTGTTGGCCAAGCTATTGTAATGGACTTCCTGCAGTTCAACTGGGAATGGCTTAACGTCCTGCAGAAGAAAAATAATTGGGGACCCCTTACCTCTAACCTATTATTAGTGGGCATGGAAAGTAAGGGAAGAAGTGTTGTAGAATGTTCTTTTTAACTTCATAAACTTGTACAGATTAAGATAAAGGAAACTGTGAACTAATAGTGACAAAAAAAAAAAATCTGTGGTAAGATATCGCAGAGGTGTAGGAAAATTAACAAAATTTAAGTACAGACATTAATGCACATTGTAATTTCCACTGCATTCCTGCTTGTACAGGCACACACATTCACGTATATGCACAAAGTGATTGCAATAATTGTGTATCACCTGTTGCAGTGCTTTAATACTGTTCTTATTTCATGTCACTGTTCATTATTTTCCCCAAATGCCTCTAGCACAGTATTCCTTATTTGTCTTCTGTTATCTTTTAACTGTTATTTTTTTGTTTTTTTAATTATGCAAATTACCAAATAATTGGTGTTTGTTAAAATAGTTTCTCAAAATAAGTTATGGGAGTAGTACTGATAAATAAATAGTTTCGTACAGACACCTTATGGTGTGATCAATATTGCAAGTCTATTTGGTTCTAGTTTTTCCTGACTTTGTTGTAGGAAATGGAACTTTCAGGGGCAAGTGCAATCTATGAAGCTACTTGATATAAAATGATAAAATTTTCATTTTAATCTTTAATGAGAGCTGAACATTAATCCATTTTGCTTTGGTTTCAGGTAACATTACACCAGTTCATTATGATGAACAACAGAACTTCTTTTGCCAGTTGGTTGGCTACAAAAGGTGTATTTTATTTGCTCCTGAGTACTATGATCGACTCTATCCATATCCTGTGTATCATCCCCATGACCGCCAGTCTCAGGTAAGCCTGTCGCAGTCATTCAGTTGACTCCAGTTGTAGGTTTTCATTTATTGTGTATGTGCTATTATGTCTGTCTTATGGCAGAATCCTTGAGTAGTGTCATTCTACATTTGTATATTCACATTGAATTAATCATTCCATTTGTAATATTTTTGTTCATGCTGTGCTGTTTTTGTATGCTAGTGCTATTTATGTATCTACATCTGTGATGTATGAATTTTATTTGTAAAGAGTATTTTTTTGGCATGTTTTTTGAAGATGTATATCTGTATGAAAGCTTTTTGTCACAGATAACAAATACCTTATGTGCTTATGTAGAGTAATTTGATTC
>NC_051407.1:37684078-37684192 GCF_015228065.2 Penaeus monodon
GAGGTTTCTCATTTTTCTGAGAAAAAAAATTACTCACTATGCCAAAGAAATGCAATGCAGATATATGTTTCCAAATAGTAGTCTTATATAATACCATTTTTAGAGAGCAAGTAC
>NC_051407.1:37685658-37685821 GCF_015228065.2 Penaeus monodon
ATTATACAGACTGGGAAATTATCCGGAGCAACAAGTGAGTGAAACGAAAAAGAAATTATGAAAATATAACTGTAAGAGTGTGTTTTGATAGGATAAATCAATTATGCTGTGAAATGGTTGTTTGTGAAGAAGCTTAAGAGCTAGGCAAAAGTGAGACTCATGT
>NC_051407.1:37685879-37686296 GCF_015228065.2 Penaeus monodon
CATAATGAGTCACTAGGAAGGTGGGCAGCACACCTGATATTATTCCAAGCCTTATTTTCTTCCACTTTGTTTTTCAGTTCTCCATCAACATGATTTAATTAGATGTCTATGCAAAAAGTTGCTGATAGATTTGTGTTTTGGGTTTAGGAAGACTCTGAGCCTATTTTTTGAATGTTTAAAGAAGTTGACACAAACTTCAGTATCCCTTTAACCTCTTATATTTGGGCATGCCTCTAGCTGTCATGAAAAACCAACTCATTAAGCCAATAACACTGGGCCAAAAATTCACTATTCAGCACTTTTACCCAGTTGGAGCAGTCTGCCTGGTCTTTGCTGTTCGCGGCCAGCCAGGCAAGCTCATCACGGGAAATTGGCTCACTAGCGCAAGAGCTAGTCATGACAGCCAGATGTTGGGAT
>NC_051407.1:37686466-37686672 GCF_015228065.2 Penaeus monodon
GGTTGTGTGGAGTAGAACCAATACCATTAATGGTTAGTTGCTTAAGGGCTTTTTTTTATCAAGAAAAACTAAGCACATGATAATTTCCCTGCCACCCCGGAAGATGTCATGCACCAGAAAATTGTGCTGTCTTGCTGGTGCTGTGAACCTGCAATTAACCTTCATCTTTACTCTCTATTTTATATGTTCAATTCCTTTGTGTCAGC
>NC_051407.1:37686761-37686849 GCF_015228065.2 Penaeus monodon
GCCTTGTATATAAGTGCATATGTTCTCTTATTACATAAAAATAAGATATGTGAAAATGACAGAAAATCCTGTTTTTATACCACAATAA
>NC_051407.1:37687308-37687440 GCF_015228065.2 Penaeus monodon
TGCAGTGTGACAAGTGCGATGCACTGGTTGAGTCTGAAATAGGGCCAAGAGGCAAGTACAGTTGGCTGTGTATACTCCCTGGTGCAGAGGCCAAGTGCATCTCGAGAAAATCCTGTTTTTACACCACAATAA
>NC_051407.1:37687507-37687940 GCF_015228065.2 Penaeus monodon
CCTACCTAGTCTGAAATAGGGCCAAGAGGCAAGTACAGTTGGCTGTGCATACTCCCTGGTGCAGAGGCCAAGTGCATCTCGAATTCTTCATTGGCTTTGGGTTAATGATTTCATCATTTTATTGTTACAAGAGAAAGTTCTGTTTAATAGTCACGATGTGTCCTCCTTATTGATACTATAATTAAAGTGAATATAGTAGCTTTTATATCCTAAAAAATGGAATTAAGAATGCATACAAATTAAAGACGTCAGTTCGAGCTATCCTGCCTTCTGAGTGATATTTAACTCAGTGCACTGGATGTCACTCTAGGAGATCATGAGACTTCATCAACAGTACTGATAATGGTACTAAAAGTGCTTGTCTTTTGGATATTGGTTAAAGCTGTCATCCAAAATCAGTGCATATGATATTAACCCAAAGTCTCTAGGAAAA
>NC_051407.1:37688981-37690857 GCF_015228065.2 Penaeus monodon
AACCCACACGTGATGGTTCCTTTAGAGTGTCATACACCCTCCTTTCTGGGTGGTATCTATAGCAGTAAGTGGCTGCTATCAGGGACCCCTGCATGAGTGGCACACTCTGATTTTACACCCCTTTATAACCATGGGAGTATATTGAAGATTATGCTTTTGACATAATATTTTGCATGCTCATAAAGCAAAAATGCAATCTGAACACTTGTTGCAACGGTTGGAAGTTTTTGTATGGAGTCCTGACTCTCTAATAATACCAAGTTTGTTACTTTCATTAACACATTTGCCAAAATATTGCTAGTGTAATTTAGTTTTTATAAAAATAAATTTATATACTTATTTATTTTTTCCTGTGTTCAGCATCATCCTCTAAGCAACTGTAGGTGCAGAGGACTATGTTACACTCAGGGTAGAAGCTCCTCGTGCTCTCCCACCAAGCTTTCCTCTCTACAACAGGGGGTCTTGTTGTATTCCGGCTACTGATGGGGTCAGCACTGGCTCTGAAGACCTTTTGTGAATCCACTCCACCCAGGGCACAATGGAGGGCCAGGTGTTGATGATAGCCCAAGAGGACATTCATCTTGTATCACACCTTGGACTGGCAAGTTTTCGTGTAGTAGCCCACCACTTGATCACCAAAGTCAAAACGCTCATGTTGGAGTTGTAATCAGCTACCACCAATGGCTTATCCCCATCCATTGCCACAGACCAGAGGAGTATGGATACTCAGCAGCATAGTTACAATATTTCAGTCCTTCCACTGCAAGGCCAGCACCGTCTTGCTGTCGAGGTAGTCAACATCTCTCTTCCTCCTTCACAGTCTGGCTGATCTTTCCCTTTAGCTGGGCTGTTCCTACCACATTCATCTCTTGTGCCTATAACAGATGAGACAGTTGTCCACTGGAGCACCACTCATGTAGATGAGAGCATATCACCATGGTTCTGAACGTTGTACATCTTGAAACAGGTGTACCTACTGCTGAGCTGGTATTGGCAGAGAGCTTGTAGACCTGAGGCGAAGATTAAGAAAGCTAGTCATTCTCGGAACGAGTTGTTGAAGGCATCCACAATTAGTTGGAGCTTCCACATCCTGTCCTCTGGGAGTGGAGCTCTGTTCTCCATGTGGGCAAAATGGAGGTGAGTCGTCAGTTGGTCAGACCAATCCCTAGTCATGACACGAGACGAGATTGTTCGACCAGTAGTCTCAATAATTAAGGCACTGCACTAGCCTCATTATCATGCGGATCCCAAGGTAGGCAAGGACCTCCTGCTTGGACATGGGTATCCACTTTCTCATGTGAGGTGAGGCAGCAGGAGGGTGGGTGGCCACATACGTGTGGGAGCAGAAAAGAAAAACAAGTAATACATTCTGACTGCTTAGTGCAAGAGATATTTCCTCAATATGAACACTAATGGAATGAACGCGAAAGTGACAGTGATGATATTTACTGGTTGGTCATCTCCAAGGGTGTCCTGGACATGTCGTGGGCAATCTTAACTCCGGAACTAACAGAAAATCCAAAATGCTTGGGGACATTTTCCTTCCATTGCCAGATAAAGGATGGATTTCGACCTGGCCAGGAACATGGAACCAACAGTTGCCAACGAGGTCTAAGCAACCTGAATTACATGTCACATAAAATGACCAATCACATCATACCATAATGCACTGATATCACTTCCATATGTGACATCATTTACTACTACATGGAAGTAAGATGGCAGCTGTAAAGTGATATCAGTCCTTACATGAAGTTTTGAAAGTAAATATGGTGACAAATAACACAACTACCTGAACTTCATGGTGTCGCCTACATCACTTTGTGATATCACTTCCTCAACTTCATGACCACATAAAACTTTGTGACATACTTAA
>NC_051407.1:37691061-37692121 GCF_015228065.2 Penaeus monodon
TCATAATTCCCCTACTCCCTCCATCCTTATATGATATCAAATCCAGGTTAATGGAGGTAATAATGACTTCACTTCATGATGTAACCTGTGGTTTCGTGTGCAATAAGAAATTGTCTTGGAAATGTCTACGTAGACTTAACAATTGTTACTGAGGAAGCATTACATGTGAGATGGATGAGAACAATCGCATCTCACATATGAGATGCCTGGAAATGGTCCTGTTGGTGGGACGCCCAGAAATGGTAGGATAACCTGTCAGCAGGAGTCGTGGTCTCTATTGATAATAGAGACCACGAACATCTTGCTACTGTTGCTGAAAAACCAGCTCACACATCTTGAGAGTGCTGAGATAGAAAACCTGAAATTGTAGAGAATCTGTAGCTATTTGTTTTTAGTGTAAAAAGGAATTTTTGTCACAAAACTCCCACCAAAAAACTCACCCAGGATAGTCACCCTAAGGGTGAAGGAAACTTTTATCCCCCCCCCCCCTTCAGTTTTTACTTGTTTTTGCTTTAATTTTCAAAAATACTTCTAATAAACAAAAAATGTCTTCAGTCATTTTCAGGCCTTGTCTCCTACAGTGCAACTCCTGCTAGAGAAAGAGGTACAGTTACTAACACTATAGAAAAGGGTTAGGTGTTCAACACATGGTAAATTATTGAAAAAAATGCACCACAAAATGACATTTGTGCTGAAAGTAAATTAACTTTTAAAGTGGGACGATAATTAAATATTAGTATATTTATCAGCAGTGTAATCATTCTGTATACCTAATCCATTTGTACATATATTTTTCTCTGAAATTTAGAAGAAAGATATTTTGAAACAAAGCAATGATTCCTGTTTACAGGTTGTGTTTAATTGATCTAGTATTATTTTTTTAGGCTAGATATACCCCTCAGTTCCAAATACCATATGCAGCAGAGGTCAATCAATACCTGTGGGATTTTACATATTTTGGCTCACCTTTTTATTTATAGATCAAGTGATACTTTTAGTGGGCAGTGAACTATTTTGGTTTATAATTCCTTGTGGACCAAAGAGATGATGATGATTTGGT
>NC_051407.1:37692160-37693093 GCF_015228065.2 Penaeus monodon
AGGGATAGTTTAGTTTTGCAGTTTTACTATATTGGTTGAGGTAATGTCGTACTTCAAGCTTTCAAGTATTCCATAGACTGGGATTCTTTTAGGTGGTCAATCTCCACTCCATGATGGATTATTTCTGAGCTTTTTCCATTTAATTAACTGGTAGTGAAAACAGTAACTACTATTTCAATTTTGAAAAAAGTAAAAATTAGTTACTTAAAGTTTCAAAATGATTCTAAATAAAACTCAGTGCCATGTAGAAGTTCACTTTATTGAAAAGTTTTCAAAGGCACAAGTCTGTTGAGTATCTCCACAAGTCTGGAAATAAATAGATATGCTTCTAAATTTATTTCTTTTGAAATTGGAAGGGATATTGGTCATTTGTGATTTTTTAAAGATTATTTATTCTTATACTGATTGTATTTATTAATTTCATGTATGCAGTGAGAAGGGAGTCTTTACGTCTGTATAATTTTTGTTTATTAAGGACAGTTCTTTTCATCTTGCAGGAGGGAACTTGTGGATGGATACAGCTTCTTTAGTTTAGAGACCTGCATTCAAGGGTGATTATGTTGACCAATTTATTTTTTTGTTATTTCTAGTTATCTCTAGATAATAAACTTATTTTTCCCAAATCATTTTTTTAGGCTCCACTTAGTTTTGTGCTCCAGTTGAAGACATTAGTCTGAAGATTTAGATTGCTTTGTTTGTTCTGTGACTTACCTTTCTTTCCCCTCTAACACGTTTTCTTCAATACCTGGTTCTCTGAATCTTATACTCTTAATGTAACTCGGTTTTCAACAATGTAGAAGGTAGGAATGTGAGGGATAGTAACATTTTGGGGTCTGTATGTGGTCCTATGTCCAGGTGTAAATATTGGAAATGCATCTGTTAATTTGCATGATGACTTTCAGTTGCAAAATTTGGTTTTATTCATTACTTGGA
>NC_051407.1:37693508-37693721 GCF_015228065.2 Penaeus monodon
TTTTTTAGGGTTTGACTGTTTTCTCCAGTTTCTGAAAGGATTGTCCTATCCTAAGATATATTTATCAGATGTCTGTACCTGTAAAGAGAAAAGAGTAAACCTGGCTGATAGTCAGGTTTCACCTATAATGTAAGTAGATCATGATGATCTATAAACTGAAAATTCTGAAGCTACAAAATTTGGAGTACTGAGAAGTTTATGTGCCTTCGCATC
>NC_051407.1:37693810-37694694 GCF_015228065.2 Penaeus monodon
AACTTTCCATATATACTGACGCTAACACACTGCTGAGTCAGCAAACATAGTGCCCATGTAAACAAACAATGCGCCATCCTAGTGAGGTCCCGAGAATCGCATGAGCATTCTCCTACATATGATGTTATTTAAAAAAAACAAATAATTATTTATATGGTTTATTAAAATATTAACTTAGGTTTACATTAACTTACTCTATCTTATTTATCAATAAAAAACATTCAAGTTGTATGGAACACAAGATCAAGACGGAAATTAGTTAAATGGAAACAGTCACAACTGTCTTCACTTGGGAAGCATTCTGTATGCAGGTAATACTTGCAGAAAACAACTCAGAAAGAAACACAAAAGTTAAAGTTGAAAGTGCTAGTGTGATAGGTCCTTTACACTTCTACGGCAACATTTACTGTCTTTGTCATTTGTATTAAGCCAGTCATTTCTTTTCTATGCTCATAAAAAGAGGCTTTTTCTGCCACAAATTAGTTGCTCTGCTGAGTATGTATAAACCAGGCACTTTGCAGTTTGCTGTATCAAAAAAGTGGTAAATAATAAAAAATATTCAGTTTGGCACAAGTTCATGCATGTGTACTTGTGCAGGTGACAATCCTTGTTGCATTATTGGATATGGTAACTGTATGCAAAACTTCATTAGTTTTATGGAACCTATTGGGGATCAAATCTTCTATATACATTTTGCAACAAAAGACCTCTAAGTGTATTATGTAAGGAATAGGTACTATGGTTTGTGTTGAAGTATATAGTAGTCAGAACACTAACTTTGGATACATTTTTCCTGTAGATGAATGTACTAGTAAAGGTGATGTGTGATCCTTTACAGTAGTTTTCAAATCCATGCTGTTGCAGCTATTAACCCATTGGATCTG
>NC_051407.1:37695318-37695429 GCF_015228065.2 Penaeus monodon
CATCTGGAATGCAAAGGTTAATATAGAATTATTTGGCACTGAGACAGAATTTATATGTTGAGCATCTACCACTTACTCACTATATTGATTCCACCTTTGGTCATGAAAATC
>NC_051407.1:37697591-37697889 GCF_015228065.2 Penaeus monodon
TTACAAATCACCATTCTACAAGTTCTGGTTCATTAATTTACACCCATGTGCACAGATTATTTTGTATGATTATAGGTCTTCTGGAAAAATGTGTGCCATTATGATTTACTTTTAGTTCAAGATAAGTACGTGTAGAATCTTCATTGATTAACTCTTTTATATTTTTCTCTGGTGAAAAATAACATTGCCAATCATTTTTATGCAGTATTATTACCAAAAATTAAGGGAGAGTGTTTTTAAATAGATAGTCTTTATTTGTGCATTGTTCCTAAAAGTATCATAAAAGTGATGTGCTGTA
>NC_051407.1:37698174-37698701 GCF_015228065.2 Penaeus monodon
CATGAAGTATCATTACAGGTTTTTGTCAATATGTAATATATTACTTGGTAGAAATGTTAATAATGATATTGTCCTGTCTATCCATCAGGTAGATTTTGAAAACCCAGACTTTGAAAGATTCCCAGGAATGGCCCACCTGGAAGGAGTCGAAACCGTCTTAGGTCCAGGTGAAGTTCTTCATATTCCTATGTATTGGTGGCACCAGATAGAGAGCCTCCCAAATCGTGGCCATACTGTCTCTGTCAATTTCTGGTATAAGGTAGGATGATTTTTGTTTTTGCTTCATTTGTGATTGAAATGGATATAGTGATAACAGACTTAGGATATATGGTTTTATTTTTTTTTCTGTCTGATGTTGATTATTGGAATATGATTGTGCAATAAATTGTAGTAGCCAATGACTAATGCATATCCATAACATTTTGTTACCATTGGTGTTACCATTTAATGTTTAATACTTAAAATCAGTTTTACATTTGTAAGGGCCTCTATTTGGTTATAGAGAGGCTATTGCTAGAATAGTGGAA
>NC_051407.1:37698771-37699003 GCF_015228065.2 Penaeus monodon
AAGTAGCAAGACTGGGAATAGCAGTGCTTGAGTTCTGGCTGGCTGTGCCCAGCTGAAGGGGGCCAAGCTTGGAGGTATTGGGAGTATGGCAATAGGACTCTTTCCATCTTTGAGCAGTTTGTCTTGTAACATGATGACCTTTTTTCCCTGGTTCTGCCCTTTGTGTTGAAAGACAGCATATTATATGGCATAGTTACTGTGCCCAATTACCTTTTCTATTGCTGTGTGATTC
>NC_051407.1:37699066-37700443 GCF_015228065.2 Penaeus monodon
AGCTCATAATCATCTTGTTCAGTCCAAGCCCCCGGATGAGTGTTTTACAGCATCATCCCCTGGATTGGACCAGCCAAGCCACCACTCAAGTGCTGTTTCCCAGTTGTTAGCCTTGTTATATTTACCTCATCACTGCTCCACCAGTCTAATAAGAGATTCTATAATATCAAACCAGAGGTTCTTATAACATACAAGTTGTAACATACTCCTCAAGAACCAGGTAAGTACCTTTGTTGGCCCTCAAGTTAGTAGCTGAATTTGAAATTGGCCCTTGAAGGGTTTTTGAGTTTGACATTCCTGGGCAAAAAGCAGTGTGTTCCCTATTGATTTGTCTTCTAAAACATGACTGTAACAAGTGAAATTGTCATTTTCACTATAAAATGTTCAGAAAACATTTTAACCTGTGGCAGGGGTCAGATTTTGTACATTTAAATGTTTTCTAGAACCAGCCTACTAATAAAAGACCTTGATTCCCCTAGGGAGGTCCAACAGAGAGGGTTGAACATCCCCTGAAGCCTCAGCAGAAACTGGCTGTGATGCGCAATATAGAGAAGATGTTACTGGAAGCCCTAAAGGATCCTGCAGAAGTGGGACCCCTCCTGCGAGCCCTTGTAATTGGGAGATATACTGGCCAGGTGGCAGAAGGGCAGGAAGGGAATCTGTGATTGGGACTGGCCAGGTCATGTTTTATATTTAGGATGTATCTTGGTACCTGTAACAAGCACGTGGAGTTCCTAATACTGGAAGAGATAATAACATCAGAGTTCATGGCAAGAGGGGAAGTGGCCCAGATGCCTATTGTGTTCAGTGCACATGTAATGCTGTCTGTGATGTTTCCAGAGAAATGTGCTTTAAAATCATTTATGTCTTGTGGAATCGTAAGATGCAGTTTTCATTTTCATCTGTTTTGTTTCCTTATGTAAATGTCTTTATTTGCATGGGTTTCTTCATTATAGTGAGGTAAAAGGTATATTAAATGTAAGCAATCATAAGCTGTTTTTTCTCTCTATCATTTTTGTTTTCACTCCTTTTCTACAATTAATTTTTTTTATTTACCTGTAAAGTAAATACTTTGCTGTAATGCAGCTGTTGTCAGCAAAATAAACTAATAGTGTAAGGATTTTTAACAAACTGTTTATGACTGAATATGAGGGATAAAGTTTGAGAGATCAAAGGTGAAACCCAATAAAAGAATTTCAGAAAAAAATCCTTCAATAAGTACTTTGGGTTTTATTGGTGCTATGTAAGGTTAGAAATGGGTGACCATGGATAAAATAATTGCAGTGTATGCTGACAGTACACTGGAGATTTAGGCTTTGATGAGGGATAGAGTATGGCAGTTGTTTTTCCATAGTTTGTCTCCTATGATTTGATGTA
>NC_051407.1:37700639-37702276 GCF_015228065.2 Penaeus monodon
ATTGGGATGGGATTTAATATCATACTAAATATCTGTATATTTTAATATGAACCTAGTAGCTAATTTCCTGTAATAATGATGAATTCTCACAACACCATGGACTTTATGAGTGTATTGAGGCTCAACACCTTAAAGTTTATGGCACAGACAAGAGTTAATTTGTAAATAAGAAAAATACAAGTTTATTACCAATTTACAGTATGAAATAGTGATAGATTGAATTTGGTAAATGAAAAATTTTCATATTAGGTGTTCTTCCTGTTCCTTAGTGCAGACTGTTACAATATTTGTTATCCAGTATGTGTCTTTAATATATCAGTAGAAAGAGAAGCATGGTTACATTGTCTGTGTTGGTGACTGACTGATGTTTTTGCCTATTGTAATGCCTCATAAAGGAGGAAAATGTAGGCTTGGAAATATGAAGAGGCATGAGGCTTGGAGTGGGAAGTCATAATTGAAATAAAAATTAAATAGAAGAAAAATTAAGAGACGTTATGAGAAAATAATGAAAAAATTTAATGATGCATGTTCATGTTTCTTAAAGCACTTTGAAGCATATTTGTTACTGTAAAAGCAAAATATGATAGAAATTATCTACAGTACAAATTGCATACACTACAAAAACATAAATATTATTGAGCAGTGACTACTACTATTCTTTCAAAAGAATATTAAGTTAAAATACAACTATGATCTTGCTTCAGTCTTTAGTGTGCAATATCGTGTTTCCATGAATGTGGGCTTGATATTCTTACATTCATTATTTTAAAGCTGGGATGCATTGTTCAGTAGAACCATATAGAAGTATCCCAAGTATGCAACTTATTTTAAAAGGGATGATGATACTTAGGATCATATTTGACAGCCAGAATATAATCAGCAAACTTTTTGAAAATTATTGATAATTGTGTGTATGGATGGATGTTCTAAGGAATTAAAGAAGTAAGATGTCCATTATATAGTCATTTCATTTGAGATAATGATGATGAAATAGTGATTTTGTAGACATTTCAATTTATTTCAATAATACACTGTAATGCTTCAACTTGACTTCTCAAATGTGGCTTAATGGCTTGAGCTTTTTACATACCAGAATTGTGAAAACAGATAACATTAAGATATCAATATTATTCTTAATTGTGGGCGTTATTGTAATATAATAAAAATGACAATTTGACTATCTAGCGGTGTTTGATCAAATGCAAGAATCAAGGTTAAGGAATGCTAAGCCATAATCCTATTATTTCAATATTTCCTACAACCTATTTAATTTTTGCCTGGAATTAGTTATTTTCACCATGCAAATGATAAGATTGTCATGACCAAGTGCATGATGAGTATATTAGCATCTGTAATCCTAACTTCAATATGCATTGCTTTAGCACCATTATTATTTAAATTTAGTAAGCTCTTTCTTGAGATTACCTTGAATCAAAAGCATATTCAAAAGATGGCTAAACATCACCAAGAATTGTTTTTATGTATATTGGTGGGGAAGACAACCAGGATGCTAGGTAATTAATGTAAGTTCATTGAAAACCAGTTGATAATTTGATGATAAACTACTAAGTCTGAGGACCTGAGGGAAAATGATGAAATTATATTTAAATTTCACTCTCTCTCTTTTGGCATGCATA
>NC_051407.1:37702380-37702989 GCF_015228065.2 Penaeus monodon
AGCGCGTGTGCGCGTGCGTGCGCACATGCTCACACATATGCACATGAATGGATGTATGTGGGCATTTGAGTAAGAGTGTTTGTCTGCCAATATATATAAAATTTCAGTGTAGCTAGCATCATGGTTGCCTTCTATAGAAGAAAAGGATTTCTGGTTTAGATATTAAACAGCTCTTGGGTATTAACTGACCTATGATGTATACAAAATTTTCATTATGTAAAGAATTTAAGCAATACAACCTTAATAAGTTTTCCACAAGTATGTAATGAAATATGTAGAATGAATTCTAATTTTTCTAGTATACCAAATTTCTGTAATAAAAGATATATTAAAAAGACACTGATTCTTCAAAAAGTAAATATATAAAGGTTGCAGTATTAGCCTATATACCATTATTCACAACTGTTTTAGAGTAAGTTTATTCTGAGTCATTAAAGTGATTAAATTTTCCTGGATGTAATGGCTACAATAAAATGTCCAATGTAAAGTGGCTTTCCAATATAAAGCCACAATTGAATATTTGAACAAAAATCAAATAAAACATCAAATCAAGTACTGTTATTAATTCAACCTTGATAGTATGCAGGATACTGTCATGATCCTTTACTG
>NC_051407.1:37703507-37704218 GCF_015228065.2 Penaeus monodon
CATAGGAGCAGTGTGAAGTTTGTGAAGTGTCATGGTCAGAGGATACCATGATAACTTTTTTCATGCAAATTACTCATTTGCAGGGTAATCAGAGCCTCCAGTCCAGAAAGTGCTCCTGTACTGCACTACTTCAGGGTATATGTATTAACACTAAAGCTTCTTTGGTTCTGTAAGGAGACTTAACTTGTAAAACAAAATTTACTAGCAATTTTTAATGGTTGCTAAAGATTTTATCTGAAATATTTCAACATATATATAACTAGAATACAGCATTATAGGGATCAAAAAGCTACCAGTCTAAATTCAAAGAAGCTGTACCTGACACAGAATGCAGCTTATCAATACAAAGCAGCAGTGATTCATGTGAATAAGCAAAACATTTATGTTAAAGCTTAACCTTATCTACCCTTGACCCCTTATATAACTCATGCCAGAAATAGATTGTAACCCTCCCCCCCCCCATATGATGCCCCTGATTAGAATAATAATAATTACAAGTGTATCTGTACTGTGACACACATTATTCTGGCACAAAACATAGTCAATACTCTAATGATTATGTTCTGAAAACTATTCATATCCAAGAAGTGTAAAGAAACCTTGATAGCAGTTTTCACAAAATAGGAAAAGTCTTGCACCACTTTCTGTTCACATTTTCCCACCAACTAGATGTGTTGTAGCTAAATAGCAATGCCTTTGTCTGCTCAGATG
>NC_051407.1:37704365-37704954 GCF_015228065.2 Penaeus monodon
TTTCAAGCTACTTGTTATAAAAAAGTCACTGTTGGTGTTTTGAAAATAGCTGATTGTAGTCTAGAATGTGAAGTAGAAATAATCAAATTAAGAAAAAAAAGCCTGTTTGCTGTACTTTTCACACCTTTCTACTATTCAGAAAAGATAGATAAAGAAATGGTGATGGAAATTTGGGGATAATACCTTAGTTTTCACAAAAAGTGGACATTTTCTTTCTTTTTTTTTATTTTGCTCATAACTCAAAAATGTATGGAAATAGTTTGTGCAGTTGGAGTGGCACAAAACTGACTGCCTTAGACAATTCTTAACCAAAATAATTCAAACAGTCCGTATTTCAGTACAAACCCATCTATTCTATTTTTCCTTATGTTTATATGGCAAAAAAACAATCTTTGGAATGTTGCTTTTTAAACTATATTGCAAAACAACTAAATCAGAAGGGGAAAGGGCCTTGTGCTTTGCTTTTCACAGTTTTTTTGCTGTTCTGAAGACATCAGTATCTAAAAATTACAACCAGGATTCTGTATAGAAAATACTTATCATAAAAGCATGAAAATATTTTTTGAAAAACAAGTTTTTGAGATCTCAT
>NC_051407.1:37704982-37705466 GCF_015228065.2 Penaeus monodon
TAAGGGAAGAATAAATGAGTGTAACTTCAAAAATCCTAGCTAAAAAAAAAAATCCTCAAAAAGGTCACTCCCCTGTCAGAAGAATATACAAAGCAGACGAATCTCTTTTGTGAGTCCTTCATTTCATGTTTCTTGTATTGGTATATCAGAGACATGTTATGTGTAGGTATGGCTATACCACAGTCAGCATTTCTATTGACCTATCATAAGTTTAGTTCAGGTCCCTTTTATTTCTATTGTGTGTGTATTTTATCTAGTTTTTAGGCAGCAAACATGCCTCCAGAAATGTATAATGTATAAATGTATACCTGATCTTACCTTTCTGAAATTCATATTTTACTGTGTGACATCATATCTTTGAATTAGCACGGTGGAGGGGATTTTTATGCAGGAGCAGAGAATGGGGAACCTCTACACCTTTTTCTGTAGGTGGAAAAGCACTAATATAAACACAAATTGCAAAATGTATGGCCAATCCACATGA
>NC_051407.1:37706126-37706238 GCF_015228065.2 Penaeus monodon
ATAAAAGGTCAGTGTCTTAACCTATCAGAACTGGTTGACATGACCAGCACACCATGACAAAATTGGCAGAGACCCAGATAACTGGAATATATTATAAAAGAAAAGAAAAAAA
>NC_051407.1:37706795-37707669 GCF_015228065.2 Penaeus monodon
CCCAGAGGTGATGATAAAACTCCTGCATGTAGTTTTTTTCCAAATACTGTATGCAGTTTTCTTTTTCATTTTTCTTCAACTTCTACATAAATACATCTGTTTATGTTTGACAATGCAAGTTATAAAACAGATCTCTTTTGAAAGAATAGCAGGAAAATAAAAATACTAAAGTGTGAATAAGATTATGATTCTCTATTAAATCAAATGAAACATTGCCTATAAAAAAATCTTCAGTGACAACAGAGCGACAGGTGATTTACAAACTCATAATATCCATACATCTCTTCACCTTCAATGGAAAATCTCCTACCATGATTCAATAATTTATCTGATACACTTATATGATATAAATATTCTATTTATACAGCTGATACAGTCTCCACATGCAGTATGAAAATGCAACTAGAGAAACACAGTTGTGTAGTATCTTTCTTCGAGAATCATCCTTGTGCACCAAGACGATGGGTGACGCAGATGACAGGGATTGGAGAGGCAGTCGTGACAGGCGTCCAGAGTCATATTCAACCTGGTGAGACACAGCATCATCAGTCAGATTAATATACAAACTTATAAATATCTTAAAGAAAAGATTAAGTACTAATTAAATGCAAATCAACAAATACATGCATTCACCCTGTAAACTGTTAATAATACAGAGGCACAGTTAATCACCATTAGACCTATTTCCTACAAAGGTTTCACTCCTGGAATCACATTTTCAAGCTATCCTTTGTTCTTAAACCTTCCTACCGCGCCATTTCTTGTCCTGATGTCAATCATTATACACCGTCTTTGCTACACTAGCCATCACTTGCAAGAATTTCCCATTATTAGCATTATCATCTTTTATTTTACCATCTGGTCCATATTCTAA
>NC_051407.1:37707710-37708679 GCF_015228065.2 Penaeus monodon
CTCAGATTACATACTATACTGCAGATTTGTATCTCTAACTGCAACTATGAAATATTTCACAAAATATACAAATATTTTCTAGAATATTTATCCTTTTCTGAACTGTTTACCCTTTCTATAATATGCTTAACTGAACTAAGTTTCAAACAATATAACTACAAATTACACTATAAATGCAGGCAGAACTCTGGAAGAGTAGTATATACATTTTTTTCCTGTTTCACTTTCAAGATAATCATTTAAAGAATATCTAGTGCATAAATCATATTCCATCATATCACTATTGATGATAATCAAAGCATTATCAAGCAGGGCATGAAAAGTATTTTTTTCTGGCATACTGTACATAAAAGATAAATATAATGCTATACTTAACCTCTATTCTAAATTCTGAAACTTTCTTTTGAACAAGCTAGAGATGTACATATAAAAAATACCTAACACTTATCTTTGAAATGCTATTACCAATATATAACTAAAATACTATTACCAATATATAATTAAAAAGAGCTCACCTGATACTTGCAACAAGGGTCAAACTGCCATGATGCCGTGTAAACGCCAGTACAGAACAGAGACAGAGTGCCGAGAGGGACACAAACATAAGCAGTGTCTCGCCAGATCAAACCTGAAGAAGTGTGGTAATTCTAAACTCATGACTGGATACAAAGGAATTTCAAACTTTAATGCCTACATTGAAGTCACTACCATGTGCTTTAACTTAAAATGATCAAGATACTAATAATGATAGTGTACTATATTGTTTTACCGACAAGGCATCTTACCCTGTTCCTTTGTAATAAAGTATTTTGTCAAGTTTCTTTATTACAAAGCACCTTATCTTGTTCCTCTTTTACATGGCATCTTATTTTGCCCCTTTGTTACAAGATATCTTACCCTGTTTCAGTCTTATTGGCATCATGTTAATTTTTTTTACTTACCTGACACTTATGCAAAGTATGTACTCTT
>NC_051407.1:37711406-37713417 GCF_015228065.2 Penaeus monodon
TCAAATCTACGTTGTATAACTTTCAACACATGTAAAATTGGCCTAATAAGATCAAAAAGCATAATATGAAATATTAGTCATAAACCTTTAATGAAAATATAAAATTTCTGATTTGATTCAAAATCAAAATCAAATTCTAGAGACAATTTTAGTTTTGCTTGCTAACTTCTTGGTCCCACTAGAAACAGGCATAAGACTGCTAGCCTCCAGATTTACAAACTTTATTCGATGCACCAAAATCCTGGATACCTTACTTTGTTTATTTTCTTCCCCTGGCAACCTTTCTAACTCAGTACAAATGAGATAATCCCCAGCTGGATGTCAAGAGGAACTATCCATAATATGATAATGATGATTCTGTAACTAGAATCATATTCCAAATTCAGTGATCACCCTAGAATCTGCAAGGAAAGTACCTGGAGTATGCAATGATTCTCAGAATATAGTACTGGAGTCTGGAACAGCACATGATAGTAAAATTCATATTTAATTATCAGAACCTTGCTTGATTGACACACTCGTCATTCTTTATATCCAGAGACCGTATATGGTTTTTACAAATATGAAAAACTGAGTTGGGATATTTGCTTCCCATTCCGTTATCTTCCAAGTTTTTTTATTCTTAATACCTGCTTTTAAAATATGCATCACCAATAAAATGATATATAAGTGTCAAAATCAATTTTCCAATCACTATATGAATATAAAATAAATTCAATAAATTTATCCTTACAAGAATTGGGAAGTAAAGGGTTAGCAAGCCCGGGAATGTAAACCATGCATTTTCCATCACATACTCTGGGTAAGGGGTTCACACCAATGCCTCAAAAAAACAAGGGATACACAATATGAAAACAGTTGAGAAGTACTCTAATAGCTCATTCACTGTTTCATTGAAAATAGTAAAAGTATGACTCTTGAGATGTTTTTAAATTATACATGGCAAATGAACAAAAAGAAAAACACAAATGAAATAGAAAGTATTAACTTCAAAACATACCCTAACCCCAAAAACCCAAATTTTCCTATAAAAACATTGAAACAATGGGAAAAGTGGTAAATTTATATTTTTTTACCTTTAGTCATGTGAAAAAATAATATTTAATTTTATACTATGGGTTTAGCCAAAGGGGTTGGGGAAGCAAACGCCTTTCATACAATATTTGATATATTACTAGAAAGCTGATTATCCCTACTATAAAATATGTCCTGAAATTCATCAAAAACAATACATCATTACATTATGCAAGTCACACTTAAAAGTTCTTGTATAAAATCTGATAACATTGAATTAATAGCATTTGATAGACCAGCATTTTATAGTACTCCTTTCACCAATTTTAAAATTTCCCAATGTCCCAAGGGGGGGTAACCCAAAAAAAAAACTGTTTTAAATTTTTGTACAGAGTTTATACCCGTAAAAATAAAACCCCATAATACTTTTTTCTACCCTTGTCAAGAATTTTGGGGGTTTACTTGCAAAGAACTGAAATAACATCCTATCTGTATCTTAGCTGAAAAACTTGAGAGAGAAATTGACTACTTGATAATTTTACCCAGGATGCAGAGTGGGGACAGTGGGGGGTGGGGTTTAAAAAAGGGAAATTGATAGTTTCTTTTTTTTAAAAGCCACGGGGTCCCCTTCCCAATACCTTTTTGTGAAATTTTAAAAAAAACCCACATTGCATGTTAATGTAGGAAGACTGAGAAAAAGCTTCTACTTAAGGCTTCAAAGATGTAAAATCGCACAACTGTTTTTAAGACAACCCCAGGGCAGGGGAAATACCTTCACAAATTGGGACTCTTCATGTTTCTGAGGGAGGCCCCAATCCCCGACAAAAATTTTCCCTTGTTTAAACCTTTAGTTGGGAAACATTTTACATCTCTGAAGACTAACTGGAAGCATTCTCTTATTTTCCAACATTATGTGATAGTTTTGACACCACTAGGGGTGTCAGAAAGGGTAGGTCATTCATATGTCTGTTAATCAACATCCAACTCTAAAGGTCCC
>NC_051407.1:37715545-37715632 GCF_015228065.2 Penaeus monodon
TTTATAAAATAATATTAATTAATATTTTAAATTTATAATATATAATTTTTTTAGGGATAAAATTGTTGATTAAAATCTGTTTTTTAG
>NC_051407.1:37715946-37716796 GCF_015228065.2 Penaeus monodon
GTTCATATATTTATATATATTTTTACCCATATTTTTATATTATATATCTAAAATTTTAATTTAATATATTTATTATATATTATATGTGTGGGGTTTTTTGTGTGGGCATTTTATATATTAAAATATATATATATATAAAATATATAATATAAATATATAAAACTAAAAAATATATATAATATAAAATATAATATATATATAAAAAAATATATATATTATATTTTATTAAATTTTCTTTATATTATTTATATATACATATATACATTATATTAAAATTTATATATATATTAAATATATAATATTATATATATATTATTGGGAAAATTTTAAAGAATATAAAATATATATATATAAATTTTTATATATATATATTAAAATATGGGATATATATAGTAATATAATGTATAAATATATAATTTTAAAAAAATATATGAAAAATATTTTATATAAAAAATATATGGAAAATATTATCTTTTAAAATTTTATATAAAATTTTATATATATATAATGAATATTTTATATATATTTTAATATATATATAATATATTTTATAAAATATATATATATATATAATTTTAAAATTTATTATGGATTATCCCTGGCCTTTTAAAATGGTATATATATATATATAAAATATTATTATATATATTTTATTTTTTTATATATTATTCTATATTTTCCCTGGAAAATTTTTTTATTTTATTTTATATTTTTAAAATTTTAATATAAAAATATATCTAATATATAATATTTTTTATTTTTAAAAATTATAATTATTATTTGTTATATATATGTTTTATTGGGTTTTGTTTTATTTTAATATTATATTATATATATATTTAAAAAATTT
>NC_051407.1:37717355-37717492 GCF_015228065.2 Penaeus monodon
TGGGGTGTGTTATCTATTTAATTTTAAAATTATTTATATTTTTTATATTTTTCTATTCTTTTATTTATACCTTTTTTTTTTATTTTTTTTTTATTTCCATTTTTTCCCTTTCCCCCTTTCTTTCCCCCCCCACAAAA
>NC_051407.1:37718456-37718963 GCF_015228065.2 Penaeus monodon
GGGGTTTTTTTTCCTTTTGTGGTGGCCCCAAACCCCCTGGCCGGGGTAGAGTACCCCCCCCCTTTAGGGGGCCTTGGCTTCAAAAAATTCCCCCTTTTTCCCTAAAAAATTTTTTTTCTTTTATTTTTTCCCTCCCTTTTATCACGGTTTTTGGAAAAAACCGTGGTCCCCCCATAAAACCCCCCCCGACCCCTTTGGTCCCAAAACCCCTCCCCCGCAGTTTTGTGAAGACAATTTTTCCGACTGCAATCCACCTTGCCGTTTTTGTCCCCTAGGGTTGTTGGTTTTTTAAAAACAATTGGGATGCCAGCTTCCAAGGCTCTTTTTAGTTCCCCCTCCCCAAAATTCTCCCGTGCTGAGTCACTGTCAAAACTTTCTTATAATGGCTAGTTTAAAATAGATTCTTTTTGAGCAAAAAAAGGGAAATTTCATGAAAAAAAATATATATATACCTTTAATCTTTTTAATTTTTAAAAAATTCCCTAACAATCTGTATATAATATATAT
>NC_051407.1:37719040-37719184 GCF_015228065.2 Penaeus monodon
CAATAAAAATATTGGAATAAAATAATATAAATTTTTATTTTATTATTTATTAATATATTTTTTTTTTTATGTATTATTTGATATTAAATTTATATTATATTTTGATTATATTAATCCCTACATATATTCCCCCATTTACCCCCC
>NC_051407.1:37719263-37719361 GCF_015228065.2 Penaeus monodon
ATTTCCCCCCCCCCCCCTGTTCTTGAAAAACCCCTTTTTTTTTTTCCCCCCTTTTTTTTCACCCCCAAAAAAAAAACCCCCCCCCCCCTGCGGGGCCA
>NC_051407.1:37719429-37719775 GCF_015228065.2 Penaeus monodon
TTTGGTTCCCCTTTTTTTCTTTTTTGTTGAAAAAAATTGTTTCCGGGGGTCCCCCCCTTTCTTTTGCTCTTTCCCGCTAAAATTTCCCGGTTTGTCTTGTTTTTGCCCCCCTTTTTATGATAGGCCCGGAAAAAATTCCCATACTACAGTAATTAAAATTATTTACTATATTAGAGGTTTTTCAAACTAAACCCCCATCATAAAAAAAGGGCCCTTGAGGGTGGCTTTTAAAAAGGGGGGTTAAATTTTCCCTTTTCCTTCCCCTTTAAAATTCCCGTAATTTTCTTTTTAAATTAATTTTTAACAAAACTTATGTAAAAAAAATATATATACCTTGAATCTTAAT
>NC_051407.1:37720214-37721909 GCF_015228065.2 Penaeus monodon
ATATTGGTATACTCATTTATATTCTTGTATGTAATGAAAACAAATATGTATTAAATCTAGGGATACAAAAGCTTTCTTTATGCTCTGTATACTGCTAAAATTAAAATCAAGGTAGTAGTCTATGATATATTTAGAAACATTTATTATGATAGGCCTGGAAAAAAATTACTATACTACAGTAATTAGATTATTTACTATATTAGAGGTATTCTAATACATAACTCATCATAAAAAATGGCATTGAGGGTGGCTGTAAGGCTGGGTTACACTTCCCTTACAGCTTTCTCTTAAATACTCTGATAATTTGAGGGCTGAGGGTGAGGGTGTGATTTTTTAAAGGGATAAGGGATACTTTAAGGACTCTTTAAACTGTCTTGCAATATGGGTATTAGGGGTTAAACAAAACAGAAAAATAGAAATAAAAAATGTCATGAGAGTATCAAATGTGACATTGTCCTTCACTGTCAGATATAACAAATTATAAATGCACTAACAGTAACATGATCATGATGTGAGAAATTACCCTAGTCTACTTCTTTGTTAATTAGTGGATATCAATTTTCTTTTTGGAAAATTACAATACAGGATTGTAATCAATTATAATCCAGAAATAACAGCAGTAATTCAGTACATCTCTGAGCCAATTTCATATATCATCATCTAAGGAATCAGCCAAAGATTTAGCCTGTAACAATATATGTAGAAGATGTTTGTCGTGCCATTGGATTTGGAGGCAGCCATGACTGATGTACACACATTTAGGTGAGTAAATGGTAAGAAAAGCATGTATTATCCATTCTTATTTTCCATTAGACATAGATATACCATATATATGATTCATTCCTCTCTTAAAGCCTGTTGAATGAGAGGAAAGGGTTGATAACTTGTAAGAAAAGAACATGACATTCTAATCAAGCTACATGAGAAACTATAATTCATGTCACAGAAAGTTATGTTGTCAAATGTGGGAAATTTACAATATCATTTATTGTACAGTAATCAAAAGGAAAATAATATGGAATATTAATTCACTGAGGAAGTAGCTACATACTCTTTGTCATATTTTATCTTGAAAGAATTTTTGTTTTATGGCAACCTAAATCTATTAGTAGTAATAGATTATCCTTGACTCTGCTAGTATTTTATTGACAGTTAAAATATGACAAAGACTATTTCAGATAATTTACTAAGATGTAAATCTTGCAGCTCAAAATGACTAGTCATTAAAAGGAATTACCAAGACCTACAGTCCATTGCATGATAAACAGGGTTTCCATAGAGCACAGTTAACATTTAATACTCTCCCAAAGCTAAATAATTCATAAACCATCATAGAGTGCAATTACGGTAATTGCTCTCCCTACCTTAGTTAAATAAAGTAGTGCTTGATACATTAAAAAGCAACCGAGTATCCAGCACAAAAAACTAACAAATATCTAAGCCCTAAATTAACATAATATCATTAGAGAATGAATCAAAGTAAGCAACAACTTTCGCAACAAGACCAGCAATTTAAAGCCGGAATAACAAACTTACCTCTCGTCATCTTCTGACATTTTTATAATATTTTTCTATATCCCAAAGGCGTCTCACATTTACGTGTAACTTGTTGTTGTTGATCAGCTGTTGTGATGATCAGCTGTTCGTCAACGTCTGCCTCTGCCGGATCCACACTTCCATGCTCGCCGCGATGCA
>NC_051407.1:37723224-37724862 GCF_015228065.2 Penaeus monodon
TGCATCGCGGCGAGCAGGGAAAGTGGGGATCCGGCAGAGCAGACGTTGACGAACAGCTGATCATCACAACAGCTGATCAACAACAACAAGTTTACACGTAAATGTGAGACGCCTTTGGGATATAGAAAATATTTAAAAAATGTCAGAAGATGACGAGAGGTAAGTTTGTTATTCCGGCTTTAAATTGCTGGTCTTGTTGCGAAAGTTGTTGCTTACTTTGATTCATTCTCTATGATATTATGTTAATTTAGGGCCCTTTGATATTTGTTATTTTTTGTGCTGGATACTCGGTTTTCTTTTTAATGTATCAAGCACTACTTTATTTAACTAAGGTAGGGAGAGCATTACCGTAAATTTCACTCTATGATGGTTTATGAATTATTTAGCTTTGGGAGAGTATTAAATGTTAAATGTGCTCTATGGAAACCCTGTTTATCATGCAATGGACTGTAGGTCTTGGTATTTCCTTTTAATGACTAGTCTTTTGAGCTGCAAGATTTACATCTTAGTAAAATTTTCTGAAATCTTTGTCATATTTTAACTGTCAATAAAATACTAGCAGAGTCAAGGATAATCTATTACTACTAATAGATTTAGGTTGCCATAAACAAAAATTCTTTCAAGATAAAATATGACAAGAGTATGTAGCTACTTCCTCAGTGAATTAATATTCCATATTTTTTCCTTTTGATTACTGTACAATAATGATATTGTAAATTTCCCACTTTGAACACATAACTTTCTGTGACATGAATTATATTTTCTCATGTAGCTTGATTAGAATGTCATGTTCTTTTCTTACAAGTTATCAACCCTTTCCTCTCATTCACAGGCTTTAAGAGAGGAATGAATCATATATATGGTATATCTATGTCTAATGGAAAATAAGAATGGGTATACATGCTTTTCTTACCATTTACTCACCTAATGTGTGTACATCAGTCATGGCTGCCTCCAAATCCATGGCACTACACATCTTTTACATATATTGTTACAGGCTAAATCTTTGGCTGATTCCTTAGATGATGATATATGAATTGGCTCAGAGATGTACTGAATTACTGCTGTTATTTCTGGATTATATTGATTACAATCCTGTATTGTAATTTTCCAAAAGAAATTGATATCCACTAATTAACAAAGAGTAGACTAGGGTAATTTCTCACATCATGATCATGTTACTGTTAGTGCATTTATAATTTGTTATATCTGACAGTGAGGACATGTCACATTTGATACTCTCATGACATTTTTTATTTTCTATTTTTCTGTTTTGTTTAACCCCTAATACCCATATTGCAAGACAGTTTAAAGAGTCCTTAAAGTATCCCTTATCCCTTTAAAAAATCACACCCTCACCCTCAGCCCTCAAATTATCAGAGTATTTAAGAGAAAGCTGTAAGGGAAGTGTAACCCAGCCTTACAGCCACCCTCAATGCCATTTTTTATGATGAGTTATGTATTAGAATACCTCTAATATAGTAAATAATCTAATTACTGTAGTATAGTAATTTTTTTCCAGGCCTATCATAAATGTTTCTAAATATATCATGACTACTACCTTGATTTTAATTTTAGCAGTATACAGAGCATAAAGAAAGCTTTTGTATCCCTAGATTTAATACATATTTGTTTCAT
>NC_051407.1:37725400-37725692 GCF_015228065.2 Penaeus monodon
TTTTTTTACATGTAATTCTTTTTTGCTCAGCAGAGAATCTAGTTTACAACTAGCCATTATAAGAGAAGTTTATGACAGTGACTCAGCACAGGAGAAGTTTGAGATGGAACTAGAAAGAGCCTTGGAAGCTGGCATACACACAATTGTTATTGAACCAACAACCCTAGGGGACGAAACGGCAAGGTGGATTGCAGTCGGAAATTGTCTTCACAAAACTGCAGTGTTAGCAGGCTTTGGATCAATAGTGTCAGGTTTGTGTTATGAGTGTATCCACTGTTTTTCCTAACTCGTG
>NC_051407.1:37727166-37727257 GCF_015228065.2 Penaeus monodon
GGGTTCATTTCTATTATGTGAGTGGCCACAACACTCTGTCAAAGGGGTAAGTACCCTTGAGGGACATTAGGCTTCAAATTCAGTTTTGAAA
>NC_051407.1:37727296-37727645 GCF_015228065.2 Penaeus monodon
CACGAGTTAGGAAAAACAGTGGATACACTCATAACACAAACCTGACACTATTGATCCAAAGCCTTTCTAACACTGCAGTTTTTTTTGAAGACAATTTCCGACTGCAATCCCCTTGCCGTTTCGTCCCCTAGGGTTTTTTGGGTTTAATAACAATTGTGTGTATGCCAGCTTCCAAGGCTCTTTCTAGTTCCATCTCAAACTTCTCCTGTGCGGTCACTGTCATAACCCTTTTCTTTAATGCTAGTTTGTAACTAGATTCTCTGCTGAGCAAAAAGAATTACATGTAAAAAAATATTATATACCTTGAATCTTTATATTAAAGTCATACAATCTGTATATAATATATTAT
>NC_051407.1:37727935-37728015 GCF_015228065.2 Penaeus monodon
CAAGATGTACTATTGAAACCATATTTTCTTATAAATACATATTTTCTTACAAAACCAACACAACGCCACGCACGTGCGCG
>NC_051407.1:37728105-37729812 GCF_015228065.2 Penaeus monodon
ACCCAAAATTGGTATCTCATTTATATTCTTGTATGTAATGAAACAATATGTATTAATCTAGGGATACAAAAGCTTTCTTTATGCTCTGTATACTGCTAAAATTAAAATCAGGTAGTAGTCTATGATATATTTAGAAACTTTATTATGATAGCCTGGAAAAAAATTACTATACTACAGTATTAGTTATTTACTATATTAGAGGATTCTAATACATAATCCATAAAAATGGCATTGGGGGTGGCGGTAAGGCTGGTTACACTTCCCTTACGCTTCTCCCCTTAATACTCTGATAATTTGAGGGCTGAGGTGAGGGTGTATTTTTTAAAAGGGATAAGGGATATTTTAAGACTTTTTAAAACTGTCTTGCAATAGGGGTATTAGGGTTAAAAAAACCCAAAAATGAAAAAAAATGTCATGAGAGTATCAATGTGACTTTTTCCTTCACTGTCAGATATAACAATTTAAATGCACTAACAGTAACATGATCATGATGTGAAAATTACCCTAGTCTATTTTCTTTGTTAATTGTGGATATCAATTTTCTTTTGGAAATTACAATACGGGATTGTAATAAATTATATCCGAATACAGCAGTAATTCAGTACATCTCTGACCCAAATTTTCATATATCATCATCTAAGGAATCACCCAAAAGATTTAGCCTGTCACAATATATGTAGAAGATGTTTGTCGTGCCATTGGTTTGGAGGCAGCCATGACTGATTTTACACACATTTAGGTGAGAAAATGGTAAAAGCATGTATTATCCATTCTTATTTTCCATTAGACTAGATATACCATAAAATTGATTCATTCCTCTCTTAAAGCCTGTTGAATGAAGGAAGGGTTGATAACTTGTAAGAAAGAACATGACTTCTAATCAAGCTACTGAGAAACATAATTCATGTCACAGAAATTATGTTTAAAATGGGGGAAAATTTCAATTCATTTATTGTACAGTAATCAAAGGAATAATGTGAATTAATCACTGAGGAGTAGCTACATACTCTTTGTCATATTTTATCTTGAAAGAATTTTTGTTTTATGGCAACCTAATCTATTAGTAGTAATAGATTATCCTTGACTCTTGCTAGTATTTTATTGACATTAAAAATTGACAAAGACTATTTCAGATATTTACAAAGATGTAAATCTTGCAGCTCAAATGACTGTCATTAAAGGGAAATTACCAAGACCTACGTCCATGCTGATAACAGGGTTTCCATAAGCACAGTTTAACATTTAATACTCTCCCAAGCTAATAATTCATAAACCATCATAGAGTGCAATTACGGTAATTGCTCTCCCTCCCTTAGTTAATAAAGTAGTGCTTGATACATTAAAAGCAACCGGTATCCAGCACAAAAACTAACAATATCAAACCCCTAATTAACATAATATCATAGAGAATGATCAAGTAGCAACAACTTTCGCAAAAAACCCAGCATTTAAAGCCGGAAAAACAACTTACTCTCGTCATCTTCTGACATTTTTATAATATTTTTCTATACCCCAAAGGCGTCTCACATTTACGTGTACTTGTTGTTGTTGATCACTGTTGTGATGATCAGCTGTTTTGTCAACGTCTGCCTCTGCCGGTCCCCACTTCCATGCTCGCCGCGATGCAATGATTACAATGATAACAAATTAAATGCATAAAAACTATGCCAACATTAATTATGAAATGGTAACCTAGTGTTGATAGCA
>NC_051407.1:37735530-37735846 GCF_015228065.2 Penaeus monodon
TTTGAAAGTGTACTAAAACATTTGCATCAATACCTGATAAACCATAAATAACATGATTATTTTCTCTCATGAAAAACCACAATATTACGTCAGCTGAACCCGGTTTTCTCAATCATATCCTCGAGCTGCTTCATTTGCTTCATTTTTATTTGGTTTTTCCGTTCATCTTCCCCCCCGTGATATCTGGTATCTAGAGGATTATGTATCACTCATTTTTTTCTGAAAAGAAAGGAAGAAAGAGGAAATTTATATTACACATCCATATACAAATACAGGCATAAAAGACCCCTGTTTGCATATTACTATTAATCTTTTT
>NC_051407.1:37735910-37736100 GCF_015228065.2 Penaeus monodon
AGCCCCCCGCCCGAGGCCCTATCCCCCTTCCACCCACACGGCAGGGCATTAGGGATTCAAGCGCAGTTTTCACCAGAAAATGTAGGCGTTCCTTTAAGAAATTCTAGGTCTTGTGAGGCGGGATTTCTTTTTCCCTTTTTACTTTGTTGACCCAAAACTTCTTATCTTGGTCTTATAATATATATTTCAC
>NC_051407.1:37736174-37736510 GCF_015228065.2 Penaeus monodon
CACATTTTTTCTGGGTATGTTAAGATATTATGGTAGTTATGTTATTTATGTAAGAATGATGAGGGATAGCAATATTGATATTTAATGTGTATTTAATTAAAAGTATATTTTAACGTTTCGTCCGCCTGTCCCTTTACACGTTACGTTTACATATTACGCCTAAAATGGTATTCTACGTGAGCGCGTTTTTTCAAGCTTCTTCATTTTGATGTTTAAAAAAGACAGAAGTCAGTTTATTTTGGTGTAAAAAGGGACGATGATCACCAGCATAAAGATTAGAGAATGAACCCCACACGCACATTACGAATCTATGAGAATCCATTCTAATTCTAATAA
>NC_051407.1:37737091-37737427 GCF_015228065.2 Penaeus monodon
CCCCCCTAAGAAGGTTGTTAGGAGAGGAAGGGGAGAGGAAGAGGAACAAGAAAGAAGGGAGAGTCAGAAAAGGAGGGGGGAAGGCTTAAGGAGAAAAAGGGGAGATGAGGAAGGGAAGCAAAATTTGGGAAAAGGAGAGTTCTTAATGAGGAAAAAAGGGGGTGGGTAAGGAAAAAGACGGGAAAGGGAGATTAGGCTCAGAGAGAAAAAGGAGGAAGGAGAAGGAGGGAAGGGGATAAAAGAATGAAGGAGAAGGAGATATTCAAGGAGGGAGAAAGAGGGAGAGAGGAGTACTTATTTTCCCGTAGAATTTCCATGGACTCCGGTCGACACAGC
>NC_051407.1:37737822-37737922 GCF_015228065.2 Penaeus monodon
TATTCATGAAAGGAGGTCTGACCACGCGTTGGTCTTGCATATATGTGCGTGCCGGTAATGGCGACCTAACAAGAAAAAAAGAGGAAATTTTTTGAAATAT
>NC_051407.1:37743065-37743147 GCF_015228065.2 Penaeus monodon
GATGTTTTGAATATTAAAAGTGTATATATATTCAAGGTATATATATTTTTGCTCAGGCAGAGAAAGTTTACAACTAGCCATT
>NC_051407.1:37749841-37751485 GCF_015228065.2 Penaeus monodon
TAAGGTCAAAGAGGATGAGGAATACAAGGTGGTTTCCTTAAAAATGGTAACCCTTCTTTCAGGTGAGGCAGCTGTGTTGACAGGATACCTAAAGAGGAAAGATGGAGGATTAGTAGATGGAGCTCTGATAGTGGTGCAGGCAGTCCACTGCAAGAGGACTGTTTCATTGTTCCTGTGGTTTGTGCAGCAGAGGACCAGCTTAAGGTTCTAGCATGCAAATGGAGACATATACCTCTTTTAATCCACCAGAAAGGCAAAGGTCCCTGAGTTAGAGCATTTAAATAGATTCCGTGAAGCTCACAACCAAAAGCAGAGACTGCTTACCATGTTTACAGTAAATACAGTCATCACTGAAATCCACAATGATGCAGAAGACAAGTATCTATTGGCTAGTGCTCTTCAAACTGATTCACAGCAAGTGGAGACAATTAAAGCACCTAGGTATAATGACATCCAAAAGATTTCTGGACAGTTTGCAAGCCAATCACTGGATCCTGACAAAGGGCCAAAGAAGAGGAGCTGAGGGGAAGTTGAGAGAATACCAGGTAACCTTTAATCTTAAGGAAGCATCCTTAGGTAGAACAA
This sequence comes from Penaeus monodon, assembly GCF_015228065.2. NCBI lineage: Eukaryota > Metazoa > Arthropoda > Malacostraca > Decapoda > Penaeidae > Penaeus > Penaeus monodon. Next base: position 37,750,427 of record NC_051407.1, read on the forward strand.
AATTAGTGGAGCATTGTAGATACAATGAACCAAGAAAGAGTCTACCACTCCAATTCAACCCTTATGGAGTGAGAGCTGCTGTTGAAGAGAAACAGGCCCTTTTGGACCAGGGGCAATTTAAGGTCAACTCTTTGGAATGGAATGCTCCAATCGTTCTGGTAAAAAGAATGGATAATTCCCCTTGAGATTTTGTGTGAAATATAGAGCTCTACCCTTTACCCCTTATAGAGGATATATTGTATCAGGTCAGCCAAAGCAAATGGTTTTCCACCCTAGACTTAAGAAGGCTCACAAGAAAACTCTGCCTTTTCTATGCACCAGGGTCATTTTGAGTACAAAAACATTCCAGAGGTTAATGAACAAATTATTCAGCGGTCAAATAGGGAAGGGACTGCTATTCCTTGATGATGTTGCAGTTTACACTGAGGATCTGGAGACACACCTGAATGTGTTGGGGGAGGTATTTGGGCGAGCACTGACAAATTTAACTTATTCCAGAAAGAATTGGATCTTCTGGGATATAGAGTGGGACATGGAGATGTAAAGCCTGTGCTAGACAAGTTAGCAGCCATAAGGGACTTTCCCCAACCGAGGAAATGGAAAAAGCTCCGAGGATTCCTTGGGTTGAGCTGGTACGATCGAAGGTTTATCGATAAGCATGCTCTAAGGGCAAAACCTCTGACAGTATTAACATCAGAGAAGGAACCTTTTATCTGGGGAGACGAACAGGAAAAGTCATTCAAAGTTCTTCAAGAGAGCTTGGTTAAGTGTTGAAAGCCCCGGATTTCACAAAAAACATGGTTCTAATCAACTGATGCCAGTCGTGTTTGCCGTGTTTGCTCAATGGTATGACCGGTTGCAGAAAGAGTCAGGAGATCTTTGCAAGATCTGGCCACTCAAGAGCAAGACCTGGGGCCAGGCATCATTATCAATGATAGTGATTCTGAAGGGAATGATATTCCCCTCAGAAACTATAAATAATGAGCTTCTCAACTCTCTTTGCTAACCTTACTCAGGTTTCTTTTCCATTAGGCCATTCTCCCCGGATGGCATTTTCAA
>NC_051407.1:37751509-37752475 GCF_015228065.2 Penaeus monodon
GCTCCTGCTGGTGTGCACTAACTCTTAATTGGGAACATTCCTTTACCTAAGAACTTTTTCAGTCTCACTCCGGCAAATGTCTTGGGTGAACTCTGGGACACTTCCCCTTTAACCTTCTTGCTGAAACAGTCTTCCCTTTGAGTGAAATTCCACCTGTGATGTGAACACCAGTACTTCTCCTTACCCTTCAGGGAAGCCCTTATCTTTGACTTTTCTTTCACAACTGCCACCTTGGCTTTTACTGGGCCTTCCTTTGATGGCCTTTGCCTCAACTGTGCCTGGCATTGTTGGTCTTGAAAAGTGTTCCTCATCATCCATCTTTCGAGTATGTTGTCACTTTTAGTTTTACCAGGTCCCTGATGCTGGATCTCCAATTCAATTCTTGCGATCTACTTTCCACCCGTCAGGAGGTCGATGTTCCCCTTGAATATGGGAAACCACCTCTTCCTCATCACCATCTCCACTAGTGCCCGGTGAGGTGCAGCACTCGTGGTCACTTCCTTAGGAGTGGTTGCCCCTTGATTCAGTACTGCAGCTGCCCTTCCTTTCTTCTCAGCCATAGTTTCCTTGATTTGCAGGATGACCACCTACATCTCAGTTCAGTTGCTGTCCTCCATACCAGATGTCTGTGGAACTAATGTTCACCTGGCTAACCTCAACAACCATTACATGTATATTATTTGAGGTGCACTGTTATTTGTCAGTCACTCTTCACGTTAAAAGTACAACAATATGTGGGAATGGAATACCCATCTATTCCATTAACTTGTGGATCTTGTAATAAAAGGAGTTATGTAAGTGGAATGGTCGGATTATGTCATGTGGATTATGTGGATTAATGGAAAATTCGCAATTAATTCTCATAACAACTCCTCATGCCTTAATATCTTATTCCATCTTTACAAAATATTCATTTACTCAATATATATAGGTAACTGAACAACGAAAAACAAATGTGCAAATCGC
>NC_051407.1:37752541-37752617 GCF_015228065.2 Penaeus monodon
CCTTCCCCAGCCTACTATTCTCTACCCCCCCCCCCCCCAGATCTTGGCCACCACCAAGTGTCGTCATAAGCCTTAT
>NC_051407.1:37754850-37754942 GCF_015228065.2 Penaeus monodon
TAAGATACCTAGTACTTAATGGTGATTAAGGAAGTCAACCACTGTAGAAATATTTCCTAAGGCAAAAGAAACCCCTTAGCACTAGAAGCAGT
>NC_051407.1:37756520-37756597 GCF_015228065.2 Penaeus monodon
ATAAGGCTTATGACGACACTTGGTGGTGGCCAAGATCTGGGGGGGGGGGGGGTAGAGAATAGTAGGCTGGGGGAAGG
>NC_051407.1:37756662-37757626 GCF_015228065.2 Penaeus monodon
GCGATTTGCACATTTGTTTTTCGTTGTTCAGTTACCTATATATATTGAGTAAATGAATATTTTGTAAAGATGGAATAAGATATTAAGGCATGAGGAGTTGTTATGAGAATTAATTGCGAATTTTCCATTAATCCACATAATCCACATGACATAATCCGACCATTCCACTTACATAACTCCTTTTATTACAAGATCCACAAGTTAATGGAATAGATGGGTATTCCATTCCCACATATTGTTGTACTTTTAACGTGAAGAGTGACTGACAAATAACAGTGCACCTCAAATAATATACATGTAATGGTTGTTGAGGTTAGCCAGGTGAACATTAGTTCCACAGACATCTGGTATGGAGGACAGCAACTGAACTGAGATGTAGGTGGTCATCCTGCAAATCAAGGAAACTATGGCTGAGAAGAAAGGAAGGGCAGCTGCAGTACTGAATCAAGGGGCAACCACTCTAAGGAAGTGACCCGAGTGCTGCACCTCACCGGGCACTAGTGGAGATGGTGATGAGGAAGAGGTGGTTTCCCATATTCAAGGGGAACATCGACCTCCTGACGGGTGGAAAGTAGATCGCAAGAATTGAATTGGAGATCCAGCATCAGGGACCTGGTAAAACTAAAAGTGACAACATACTCGAAAGATGGATGATGAGGAACACTTTTCAAGACCAACAATGCCAGGCACAGTTGAGGCAAAGGCCATCAAAGGAAGGCCCAGTAAAAGCCAAGGTGGCAGTTGTGAAAGAAAAGTCAAAGATAAGGGCTTCCCTGAAGGGTAAGGAGAAGTACTGGTGTTCACATCACAGGTGGAATTTCACTCAAAGGGAAGACTGTTTCAGCAAGAAGGTTAAAGGGGAAGTGTCCCAGAGTTCACCCAAGACATTTGCCGGAGTGAGACTGAAAAAGTTCTTAGGTAAAGGAATGTTCCCAATTAAGAGTTAGTGCACACCAGCAGGAGC
>NC_051407.1:37757649-37759473 GCF_015228065.2 Penaeus monodon
TTGAAAATGCCATCCGGGGAGAATGGCCTAATGGAAAAAACCTGAGTAAGGTTTGAAAAGAGAGTTGAGAAGCTCATTATTTATAGTTTTTGAGGGGAATATCTTTCCCCTTTCAGAATCATACATTGATAATGATCCCTGGCCCCGGGTTTTTGCTCTTGGGGCAGATCTTGCAAAATCCCCTGATCTTTCTGCAACCGGTCATACCATTGAGCAAACACGGCAAACACATGGCATCAGTTGATTAGAACCATTTTTTTGTGAAACCCGGGGCTTTCAACACTTAACCCAAGCTCTCTTGAAAGAACTTGAATGACTTTCCTTTTTCGTCCCCCCAGAAAAAAGGGTTTCCCCTTCTTGATGTTAATACTGTCAGAGGTTTTGCCCTTAGAGCATGTTATCGATAAACCTTCGATCGTACACCCAAACCCCAAGGAACCTCGGAGTTTTTTCCTTTCCTCGGTTGGGGAAAGTCCCTATGGCTGCACTTGTTAGAAAGGCTTTAATCTCCATGTCCCACTCTAATCCCAGAAGACCCAAATTCTTTCGGGAATAATTTAAAATTTGTCAGTGCTCGCCCAAATACCCCCCAACACATTCGGTGTGTCTCCAGATCCTCAGTGAAAAACTGCAACATCACAAGGAATAGCAGTCCCTTCCCTATTTGACCGCTGAATAATTTGTTCATTAATCGGAATTTTTTTTGTACTAAAAATGACCCTGGTGCATAGAAAAGGCAGAGTTTTTTTGTGAGCCTTTTTAGTCTAGGGTGGAAAACCCTTTTTTGGGGCCCGATCTTATCCTTTTAAAGGGGGAAAAAGGGAAGCTCTATATTTCACACAAAATCTCAAGGGGAATTTTTCCATTCTTTTTACCGAAGTTGACATTTCCTTAAAGGTTGCCTTAAAGCCCCCGGTAAAAAAAGGGCCGTTTCTCTTAAAAGCAGTCTCACTCCATAAGGGGTTGAAATTTGGGGTGGTAGACTCTTTCTTGGTTCATTGTTCTACAAAGCTCCCCCTAAATTTGTTCTACCCAAGGGTGCTTCCTAAGATTAAAGGTTACCCTTTTTTCCCCCCTTTTCCCTCAGTCCCCTTTTTTGGCCCTTTGTCAGGATCCAGTGATTGGCTTGCAAAATGTCCCGAAAATTTGGATGTCTTATAACCAGGGCTTTAAATTTTCTCCCCTTTCTGTGAATCAGTTTGAAGGCACAGCCAAATAGATACTTGTCTTCTGCACTTTTGGATTTCAGTGTGACGTATTTTTCGTAACAGGAAGCAGTCTCTGTTTTGGTTGTGAGCTTCACGGAATCTATTTAAATGCTCTAACTCAGGGACCTTTCCTTTTGGGGATTAAAAGAGGGATATGTCTCATTTGCAGCTAGAACCCTTGCTGGTCTCTGTGAAAAAACAAAAACAAAGAAACAGCCCCTTGGATGGGCTGCCTGAACACAGAGCTCCATTATAAACCTCCATCTTTCCCTTTAGGTATCCGCAACACAGCTGCCTCACCTGAAAGAAGGGGGGTTTCCATTTTTAAGGAAACCCCCTTGTATTCCTCATCCTCTTGACCTTTTTGTAAAGGGTAGGGGCTTTAATAAAGGTTATACTGGTTGGGAGTGAAGTGGTATAACGGCTTTATTTTATTAAGGAAGAAATTCTAACCTGAAAAGGGACGCACGGGATATGTTTGTGAAGTAGAGCACGGGGCCGGTGCCGGCCAAACCCGCCCCGGGGGGGGCAGTGTGGTAATGATCTGCGCACAGTGACTGGGGCACGAAAATGCTAAATTGGGTAGTAGATGTTCTCCCCCAGTTGCATAGGAAAT
>NC_051407.1:37762915-37762983 GCF_015228065.2 Penaeus monodon
AGAAAAAACCCCCCTTTGTTCCTATTGGGACCATTTTTGGGCCCCCGGGAGGGGGGTTGTTTGTCTTT
>NC_051407.1:37773493-37774285 GCF_015228065.2 Penaeus monodon
CACATGCATTTTTTAGATTAGAAAGGATAAAAAAATCAAAGTAATTTGTCTTCAAACCATCGCGATGCTGCCACATCTGTCACACTGGCACGGGTTTTATCTTTTACATTTTTTCCTTTTTTCTAATCCATGTTTTTGGGAGTCAAAAGTTTAAGGAAAATTTATAAGAATTCCCATAGTTTATTATAGGCTCTGTCAACAAACTTATTTTAATGCTTTTTAAATTTTCCCTTTAAATCGTTTGCATTTCCTTAACCTCTTATGTAGGAGTAGGGTTTCTGGTTTTTTTGAGGGGTAGTGTGTATTTTTTGGGTAATTTCCCTGTTTATGATCGCAATGTAAGTGATTTAAAACCCCTGGGTCTGTAAGGAGTCACTATGGGTTAAAAGGAAGGTGCACAAAAACTCATATTATTACACTATTTATTGCTTAACTCACATTCATTCATTAAATTAATTTATAGTAAGATTTATTCTCCTCCTCGATCACTTATGATCCCAAAAAAATATAGTAACGGTCAAAGGGTTATGTCTGCTTTGTACTTACTACAAAATAATTTCTGCCTCGGCCCAGATGCTCTCCCCGGGGATCACCGCCCGGCTTTTGAGGTCAGCAGTTAAAAGCAACAAAACCGCACCCCTTGGTCCTGGGGCGGGTATAGGATTCGCACCCTGATTTTTGATCTGTATGCCTATATCCCCCACAAACTCCACAGGAATTTTTAATCGGTTTTCTCATCCCCTATTTAGACCTCAAAAGTGCACCCGGGCAGACAAATATTTTTTTATTTTA
>NC_051407.1:37782362-37782585 GCF_015228065.2 Penaeus monodon
TGACATCACCTCCTATTTCCGTTGAAATAACGAGAACGTATAGGCAGAGTGGCGTTGTTTACTGTTTATTAAAAAAAAATAGAGAACCTGTTTTAACAGGTACCATATATTCATTTCCTGCTTGATTAGTCTATGCAAAAAGGATAACGACATTTGGTGTATTAGTATTACAAATAAACTACAATAGCGACTCAAAGAAATTCCTTAGAAATGAGGACCTGGT
>NC_051407.1:37785261-37785716 GCF_015228065.2 Penaeus monodon
CACATGCATTTTCTTAGATTAAGAAAGGATAGAAAATCTAAGTAATTTGTCTCTACAAACCATCGCGATGCTGCCATCATCTGTCACACTGGCACTGGTTATCTTTTTATCACTTTTTCCTCTTTCTAATGCCACTGTTCTTGGAGTCAAAAGTTTATAGGATAACTTATAAGAATTCCCATAGTTCATATTATGAGGCTCTGTCAACAGAACTTAGTTTTATATGCATTTTATGTATATCACTATAACTCGTTATGCATTTCCTTAACTCTCAGTTATGTAGGAGTAGGGTTTCTGGTTTGTTTGATGGGTAGTGTGTATATTTGGGTAATTCCCTGATTACTGATACGCAATGTAGAGTGAGTGTAACCCTGGTCAGTGTAAGGAGATCACTATAGTGTATAAGGAAGGTGCACAAAATACTCATACTTATTACACTATTTATTGCTTAACTC
>NC_051407.1:37785742-37786097 GCF_015228065.2 Penaeus monodon
TAGTAAGATTATGATTCTCCTCCTCGATCACTGTATGATCCCAAAAATAGTATGTAACAGGTCAAACGGTTATGTCTGCTTTGTACTCTACTACAGAAGTAACTTCTGCCTCAGGCGTCCATGATGCTGCTCCCCTGGGTATCACCGTCGGTCAGTTGAGGTCAGCAGTTTATAGCAACAAACAACGCACTCCTTGGTCCTGGGGCTGGTATAGGATTCGCACCCTGATGTTTGAGTCTAGTATGCCTATATCCCCCACAGAACTCCCACAGGAACTTTCTAATCAGGCTGTTCTCATCCCGCTATTTATGACTCTCTACGTGACACCCATGGCAGACAAATATATTTTAGTTTA
>NC_051407.1:37793668-37793748 GCF_015228065.2 Penaeus monodon
GGGCCCCCCTTTGGGTTTAACTCCTTTTCAGGGGAAATTCCTTTCCCGGGGAGGAGGGGAAAGAGGCAAAAATTCCCTAA
>NC_051407.1:37795645-37796397 GCF_015228065.2 Penaeus monodon
AAACTCATTGCATTTGTCTTTCACGCTGACATCACCTCCTATTTCCGTTGAAATAACGAGAACGTATAGGCAGAGTGGCGTTGTTTACTGTTTATTAAAAAAAAATAGAGAACCTGTTTTAACAGGTACCATATATTCATTTCCTGCTTGATTAGTCTATGCAAAAAGGATAACGACATTTGGTGATATTAGTATACAAATAAAACATACATATATGCAAGACTCAAAGAATATTCCTTCAGAAATGAACCTGTGCATCCTGTCTGAGTATACGTTTTAATATGAAATTGCTAGCAGCACCTGCTCGTCTGCTTCAAGGATAATTAAACATCGTCCTTCGACACGTTATTCCGAGTTCAGTTGCTGTTAACAATGATCCTGAAACTGCTGACTCTTGCCCTCACGATCTTTCCAAAAGTAATTCATACATTTATAGTTTTGGTGCAAATTGACCTAGAAAAAGCATCTGAGTGCGGGAAATTTCAATGTATTGTGCACATGAGCATATGCACACACATTCACGTGACAGGAATTAAATGGGAGATGGCTGGTGCGGATAAGAGTCTTAGAGAGAGAGAGAGATTTTTGTTTTTTTTCTATGTGTTCTTTAATAATAGCACAGGATCCAAACTCTTAACATTACAGCCTGGAGGTTTTTTTTTTATCAGCCTACTAGTATGGTACCACTTAGAGCTTTTGAGCTAACCGCTATCCATATCACATCAACGAAGCGCACTCATTTGCCTCCCTTC
>NC_051407.1:37796734-37796882 GCF_015228065.2 Penaeus monodon
GCATGACTGACAGCGTTGATGGACACAGTAATTGTCGTCACCAGTAATCAGACCCTGACGGTAACCAAAACTGTTTTAGATTCGACCTCAAAATTCGATCCTTCATAATATGAGGATCCACTGATATGATGTACCAATATAACACAAG
>NC_051407.1:37796928-37797115 GCF_015228065.2 Penaeus monodon
AACACATAACCATAACATAAGGGATGTAAGAACCTATAAATTGATATCTGACGTGACTAGAAGTCTGGAAGACATACTTTTCCTAGAGTGTGACTGCGGCGCAAGCAATAGTGAGGCATTTAAACTGTGGTATAAATATCTCTTTATGTTCATAATGCAAGTGTATACTGTATAGCTTTGTAATTTG
>NC_051407.1:37797352-37797487 GCF_015228065.2 Penaeus monodon
AAGGCTATAAATTGATAAATGACATGAATAGAAGACTGGAAACATGCTTTTCCTATAGTGTGACTGCACTAGGCTTCCCCGTTGACTGCAGTCGCAAGCAATAGTGAGACATTTATATATGTTTATATGTGTATG
>NC_051407.1:37797642-37797996 GCF_015228065.2 Penaeus monodon
ATCCTGTCTTGCGTGCATGTGATGCAATATCTGTGTGTGGAAGTAGATGGGGTATACCAAGCAGATATACAAAGTTACATCTATACCATTATACACTATTGCATATATGACATAAAGAGATTATTTATCCACTTAAATGCCTCACTATTGCTGCGCCGCAGTCACACTCTAGGAAAAAGTAATGTCTTCCAGACTTCTAGTCACGTCAAGATATCATTTATAGTTCTGACATCCCTTATGTATGGTTAGTTTTTTTTTACCATAGAATTAACACGGAAAGTGTCTTACCTGCCTATCTGTGTATATTGGTGCATCATATAGTGGATCTTCACATTATGAAGGATCGATTTAGTG
>NC_051407.1:37799174-37799452 GCF_015228065.2 Penaeus monodon
ATGTGTGTGTGTTCGTGTGTCAAGGCTTACCATCCTTGACGTAAGCAATGTTAATGGTGTATGCACAATATACTTTCGTTCTGACTTTGCCTTCGATGAACTCCTATTTTATAAATCTAGTTTCCTTATTTATTCATTCTCTCTATGAAGTAGGGCAATAGAAAGGTGTGTGTATACATAAATGCATGTTGAATTAATAAGTTGCTCTTTTTTTACAGGGAGGTTGGTTCGGTCAGGATTCCTGCGAGGATGGTAAGTTTCGTAGACAACAAAATTGG
>NC_051407.1:37800270-37801764 GCF_015228065.2 Penaeus monodon
ATGCCGTGTTTTCTCAACGCAGGATATCGCAGGGTTTTGATGATGAGCTGACCCTTTTCCCTTCCTTTTGTTTGCTTCAGGATGTCAAACATTCCGTCTCTCGGTTTCATGGTGGCCTTGGGAAGCGAGTCACACACAATCAGGTCCGCGGGCCGAATGATAGGCGAAGTGACGTCCAAGGACCAGGTTTAGTGTGGTCTGGAGAGAAACTGAGAGGTTCTCCCGGCACTAGCATGACATCATGCCACATCCTGTCCTCGTGTTAATTTCTTTGTGATGAGCTAAAGTTCAGGGTAACATTTTTACAAATAACTCATGATATTGTTTATAAAAAAAAATTTGAGCAAATAACGAACCGATTTTCTTTAAAGTGATGTTATTCTACATCATCGCATAAAAATGACATCTAAAGACCTCTTTATTAGAGGTTCTTAATTCTCTTTTGAAAAAAAAAAAACCGCAGTTGAATGATGATGCGTTGGTAGATCCACTTCTATGTAAGGATGATTATAGAAAAGGGTTTCTCAGAGAACAAATGTTTTTTATCAGAAATGACCTTGCCTTCCGTTTTGATGTTGGGTAGCGACTGCCAACCATATTGTCCTACGACGTTGCAGAACCCGTTTGCATATGAGCCTCGAGGAATCTGCGTTTCCCTACGCCTTTGACAGCTAAAAAGGAATCGTTAAAGCGGTAACTTTTGAATCATAACCTAATCCTTATAGTTTTTCGCCAATGAAAGTCACCAATTACCCAAACATCATGGGAATATATTTCACATTTTACTTATAAACCAGCGTTTTGTTGGCCGCCACTGCGTTCTGAGCAAAAGCAAAGTTGGACCCTTAGCCAATACCTGGCAGTGAGAAACAGACTCTCCAATTTCTTGGATCTGGACTGTGGCCATACTTCCTGCGGTGAGAGTGAATAATGATTTAGTAAAGCATATCTAAATCTAATTTGGTAATGCACACACGCTAATTTGAAATCCTCTCTTCTCACATATTTCAATATATTACGCCTCGTTCCCATATATCCATTTTGCCTTACCGTTATAATAAAGCACATACATATACCTATTTTCGATACGTGTAATCTGACTTAAGTACCTTCACCCTTCACTTATAGGCTGCAATATCCCGCGATGATATGCGTGCGCATACCCGTGAAACGAAGCTGTGACGGTATATTGTTTTTTTTTGGGGGGGTGGGCCGGTCGATACTTCGGGAGCGCATCATCGGCCCGGCTGTGAATAACCCCTGCGGGTGAACGAGGGGCGAGGCACCAGTGGCAACGATATACGAGTTAAGCCGCCGCTGGGAGGTGAGGATGTTCGTACGGAAACTGTGTGCATGCAATACTATCACACAAGCCACAAATGTCCTCATAAACACAGCACGAAATACGCTCCAATAATGGCTCACAAATACTTCCAAAAAAAAAAATTTAAATTTGGGCCCCAGTGGTAAATGTTTCACACCTAAAGGATTATA
>NC_051407.1:37802550-37802616 GCF_015228065.2 Penaeus monodon
CTCGCGCGCGCGCGCCAGAGAGAGAGGCGAGAGCTCCGCGCGAAGAGCTCGCGAGATTCATCATCT
>NC_051407.1:37804119-37804760 GCF_015228065.2 Penaeus monodon
GATTTGTTTACTTAGTCAAAAGCGCACGCTCCATCTATTAAATACATTCACAGGTAAGAAGTGTGGTCTTGTACAACAGCCTTGGAAAGAATTTATGCGTGCACTCAGGCGTCTGACTCAAATCTTCCAAAAAAAAAAAAAATATACATTCAGAGCAGCAATGCATCCAGGCTGGGCTCCGAGCTACTGGCATTCGCTGCGAAAAGCTCCAACAGTCAGTTTACGTTCGACTTGTGAATATTCATTACGGTCGCATGGATGATCATTACCAGAATCTGCTCTATTTTGAAGCAAGATTTTTTGAATTGTTATATTCTTTAACGAGCGTTTCATTAAAGGTAGCTTGTTTATATTTGCCCATGGCCGCTTTGAGGCGCGCTTCACAATGTCTTACGTTTAACAGAGCCCCGAAAGTTAACTGTCTTACAATACCAAACGACCAGTAATACCAGAGCCAGAAACATCACCCCGAAACAATAGACCACCACACCCACAGGCCCCGAGCAGATAACAGGCGCCCCAGGGATCTATTCCCTTTATTTCGTATCGGTTTCCTTGTATTTGGTACAGGTCTTTTGGTTGAGTGGAGAATGGAGTTTGGCCACTCAGATGTTTGGGTCCAGCCTTCGATCAATACTGCT
>NC_051407.1:37805955-37806256 GCF_015228065.2 Penaeus monodon
ATCACATAGAAAGGATACCTCACACTTGCAAGATCGACGATAGCTAGGAATATTGTTATTTGCTTAGGCCTTCTCCTGTTAAAAGCATCTTGCATACCTGGTTTCGTATAATAATGACACGAACAATAAACTGATGCCAAACTCCATTCTTCGCAAATGCTTGGCTGATTTTTTTCCTTGTCGGTTTTGCTACTTGCCGCTACCTACCGGTGGAAGGAAAGCTAGGAGTCTGGTACGGCTCAAGGGAAATTTAGCTGTAGATGTGTGTAGTGAGAGGAGGATAAGGACAAGTAATATTACA
>NC_051407.1:37806325-37807415 GCF_015228065.2 Penaeus monodon
TTGAAAGATTATTTTATGAAATATCAAAGATGACGTCTAATTTTCTTCAAGGAGTTTCCTTAGAAACACATCTGCGATTCCCAAATTACACTCGTTCCCGAGTCTTAGCGGATGTAAGCCGTTTATACCGAGAAGTGTGTCTGAAAGGAGAGTGGGAGTAGTAGAAAGTGAAGCCTTGTACCCTTTAGCGGGAGGGAAATTTCCTGTAAACCCAAAGCAAACTATGGCGTGTCCTGAAAAGGCGCGCACAATGTTCGTTCACAGAACGGAATAGCGAATATGCTAATCAAAATGCGCCATTTTTCGTTAGTGCATATGCTTATTTCCGTAAGCATATCACACATGTCACCGAGGAAAGTTTGGGCCTGTTAGTGTGCATCTGCAGGCGTTGCAATGGGAGCGCTAATAAACCCCCATCGAAGTGTGTTGAACTGCCTTATATAAAGGTGCATATCTTTATGAAAATAGGGGATGAAAAGTCGGAGGAAGAAATATAACAATTACAACCTTTTACCAGAAACTAACGAGAACCAGGTAAAAGTACCATAATATATATCAGCCAATCATTATATGTTACTTGTGTTAAAGTTAATTCTGGGTTAGAACCGGAACTGTGATATTTTTGTGGTTACCACTACCTTTCTGCTGTTTTGTGGCATTGATCTCTCAGATAAACTTTAAATTAAGATAATTATTTCATTCTTCGAAAAGGCCGAGTGTGTTTGGCCTAAGGATGTGAAGAAATTTCAGCACTCTGGCTTCACATCAGTTTTACCGGTGCATTTTCCTGACTTTAAGAATGCAACTATGTGGTTTTTGTTTACATTTTCGTACTGCGGTTGATGGATTGGAGCTACTAGTACTTGATAGAAGAATTTTGATAGATCATACGAAGCATTACGCTGAAAAATATATGTTACAATTTTTTTCTCACGTGTAAAATGTTGGGTTATGCTATCGTGGTAATATTGGTCATCACGTTGGTTTCTAGCGATATATTCGCGTTTCCTTGTAACGTTCTTCTCCCGACTGCCTGTCACATGAAAAAAAAAGTTTACTCAGAGAGAGAGGCAAAGAGTATGTCTCATTC
>NC_051407.1:37807744-37810215 GCF_015228065.2 Penaeus monodon
CGTGAACTTAACATGATATCTATCTATACTTCCGTGTGTTGTGGTTTGTGCGCGCGCGCGTGGTTGCGTGTGTATATATATGTGTAGATATAGAAGAATATTTCCTTATTGCCCCACTTGTGTGATTTTCTGTTTTTGATTTGATTAAAACGCAGAAATTTAGATTTTTGTCAATATTTGCCCAATGTACAGACTTTCATTCTAACGTAATTCGTCGCTAACGAAACGAAAGACGACCGACGGAATGTTTAAGGCAATATTAACACATTCCCCATGTTTAAATCAAATAAATATAATAGCTGCTTAAACATGTAACTTTAGCTTGGTCTTCCAGCCAGGCCAGCATCCGAAGGCAACGCACAGCCCCATATCATTGACGTTAACTTCAGCCCCTGCAACACAGTGCTATAGTAGTCGTGTAATTTTTTAATATAAATGAGTTTACAAGTTCTGTCGTTTTTTTCTAGGCTACAACATCTAGTATATTGTTCCATAGAGAGATTGAGTAACACTAAAATGAGTAACTCAGTTATTTCCGAAAAATGATGGTTAGCCCAATTCCAACTTCGCTCATATGTATTGCGGCACCGCAGTCCGCAACACGCACTGGAGGAGAGCGACTTTCACGCGGCTTGTATCTAATCATAGGGAGTTTGACGGATTTCCAATGGTGTGGCCTACGCCACAAGATTATTCTCGTATTTTTGCTGACGTAATCTTGCCATCTAAGCGAGCATTATAATCTATGTATTTATGATAGTGTGACCGTAATGATATTACATTTCTATTTATTCCCATATTGCTATATAACAATGTAGACTTCCTTCTCAGGCTAATTGAATACATGATGGAATCTGTACAATGGATGTTTCCCGATTCTGAGATCGCGGCACATATGACGATAAACAAAAAAAATATGCTACTCGTGTTCAAGGCTAGTGCAATACGCCTCCTCAGAATTAACAATAAACATACAAAAAGTAATAAGTATACTTTATCGATGAATCGAAAAAATGCACCTCGAAGAAGAAACGTGTTGTTTTGTGCGGCATGTGAATGAGGGATAAGACTCATGAAAAAATTAATGCTCCGACTTGAGTATACGTTTCTGAGGGGAATGGGGCGGGTTCACCTGTGGTAGGGTTTATGTAATAAGCATATTGCCAGTCTTCTTTGCATAATAATCCCTTGTCCGACTTCATAGGAGCTGCGTCTGCTCGGCAGCTGACATGGTGGGCGCTGTTAAGAGTGTAAGCAGTCCGGCTCCGAGATAGCTTCCCGCATGCCGTTTTTGAAATGCATATCAAAACAACATCAAATTATCTTCCGCCATCCTTCTGCCTCACGATGGTTTTCCCTCCAAGAGGCCCGTTGCCTGTTCTGGATCCTTGACAGCCCTTATAATTGTATTTTTAAAAATATATGTGCGGAAGAGAGGTTGACAGCTGTCCTACCAGAGAAGACCATTCCGCTGCTGTTTCTTTAATCGTTTTTTTTAACTACAACCGTTACCTCACTAGCAATTAACATATTTTCCAGTCTAGGTCAAAACTAAACTTTATATCTTCGTAGAATATATTAATGTTTACAGACTGTAAAATTATTTCTGTTACCCACTAAAGTAGCTACCTCTCTTGCACTGACATGATCAGGCGACTTCTCTAATTTATACAACAATCTTCCTTGTGGCGAACCTACGATTTACTCCAGTCTACCAACTATAACAATGCCATGGTCGAGAATACCGATTGAGGTGCAGACTTTTTATTATTGTTTCTTGTCTTAAACAAGGGTTTGACCTTAATAACAATTATGGCACCTTCACATGCCACGTTAACGATTGAAAAAGGAGTCATGCAACGATGCTGTCCCTATACCAACGCTTGACAACCACGGCAGGACCTTGCGGCACACATTTCTTGAATCTGTGAAGGAAACGCAAAGCGATGCGGTGCGTTTTATAGGAAAATAATAATTTTGGAGACGATGGCTGGCGTTGCATCCAGTTTATGAAGCAAAATCATATCTTTGGCTATTTTATGTGCTGCATATTGTTGTTATTACTTACATTTGTAACTATTGTGTATAGTTTTGTGCATTTGCCATGAAAAAGAATATATGTTTTTGATAAGTACAGTTTAAATAACTTTAAAGGAGAAATTTAAGATGAAATTTTCATTTAATGACTATTCTATATTGTTTATTTTATTAGAGAGTTAATTGTAATCTCATATTCGGTCTGTTTATGATTTCAGTATTCTTATTTATATCCGAGAACGTCGTCGACGCAGCTGTGAAAAGGCGGCCAACCCTACTATGAATTGGCAACGGGGAGGGGTGGAGCAATTAGCATTGCCGTTTTCTAGTGGTTAGATGTGTGCGCTTCCGAGCCAATGCATTCTCCCCCTTTGGGCAAATGAGCCATTGCTTTTTTCGCGAGACCTAACAGCCATCAAGATGTCAAATAATTT
>NC_051407.1:37810255-37811202 GCF_015228065.2 Penaeus monodon
CCATATGGGGTGTGCACAATACATCTCACAATCGGCTTTACACTCCACCCACTTTTTTCCATTCGAAATGCATCATGACGCTACTGGAATTTCGTACACCAATGCTCACCGGTTCATATCCTGTTATTCTCCGCCACAGCCAATACTGTTAAATTATCTAACAACTTGATCTACTTAATTTTGCTATCTCAGTGTTTTATTCTTTCCATGACATCTAAGCCAGTGAACTTTCATATTTGGTGACCATTTTTTTCTAGGTTGACTCAATCTATTCAGGCCGTACGTACGCGAACGGTAAACAAACACACTGTTCAGCCGTCCACTATATATATGATTTTTGATTAATCTATATTTGTAATGTGTTTTTTTTCTTTTTCTCTGCCTTATGAATTAGATAAGCTAAGCCTCCCACGGTTTTGCCTGATCATCGACCTAGAATATAAATATATATTTGTGGATTAAAAACTCATGGTCAGTCATTTTCCGGAGGAATACGCAAAGTAACAAGTCAAGATATGCTTGTCTTTTCTAGGAGTGAATAAGCCAGAAACACAAACATGTTACCAATGATCAAAAATATGAAATAGAATAATCAGATAAATAGTTAAAAACAAAAGATGTCAGCCCGCACATAGTTTCTGGCTAACATGTTAACATGAAGAAGAATTACACTATGCTGACACACTCATGTCTGCCCAACCAGATTTGCGCTACAGATGGTAACACCAGAGGACATTGCGTGTTATACGAATACTGCTCACAGTTAGACACAGCTTGTGTCTGTAATGATTTTTCATATTTTGTAGAAGATACGGATGCGGAAAGTCAAGTAAGTTTTTTTCATATTGATTTGTCCATGAGATTTAATTACATTTTATAACTGTGGTGAAGGAAATTCAATCAGTATTGCTAAAATACGATTTTCCACCTACTTTGACAAGCTTGTT
>NC_051407.1:37811858-37812544 GCF_015228065.2 Penaeus monodon
GTCTGTATCGAACCTACGTATTTTGGGTGTAGTAAATCGAGAATCTGATTTACTCAAATATGAATTTTTCAAGACGGCAAAACAGAATCCTGCTGCCCGATTGATTGAATATGCTGGCGACGCTCTCTGGCTCCATAGGCGAAGGAAAGGTGGAATGGCAGAGCCCGTGCACCGAGGCAGATTTAAACAACTTGCTGTATTTTTGTAACCCTGGGGCAAGAACTGCCACTGCTGTTGCGCTAAAAGGATAACGTCTTGATCTTACCAGAAATACACAGAGTACCACCTTTACGAAGGAATTCTGTATCAATAGTTTTGTAATTTACGATTTGTTATCAGCTGACAGTATATCTTGATGATATAATTGAAAATAAACAGATTAAGTTGGTTGTGCCCTATTTCAATTGCTCTTTCATTGCATGTCGGTTGGGCTTTCCGTACTAAATGCTTTCCTCAGATGTTACAAATGTACTATAACTAGGATAATAAGTGCATGATTTTACCGTGCACTGTATCAATGCCTGTGT
The DNA here is from genome assembly GCF_015228065.2 of Penaeus monodon. NCBI lineage: Eukaryota > Metazoa > Arthropoda > Malacostraca > Decapoda > Penaeidae > Penaeus > Penaeus monodon. The sequence continues at coordinate 37,812,386 of NC_051407.1, forward strand.
TGCTCTAAGTGTTCTAAATTACTTTTGCATCTCTCTTTAGAATCTTGGAGAAAATTTTATCTTCAGCTGCAAAGGGGACTTGAAAGAAAAGACTATATATTAGGTGTGTGTGTGTCGTGATAAGATAACGCATATCTCGTAAACGCATACAGCTTATCT
>NC_051407.1:37814493-37814631 GCF_015228065.2 Penaeus monodon
CGGTTTAGAGGTTGAATACAAATATTGTTATATTTTTCGAAATGTTGCAAATTGCAGACAAGCAAGTTCCCTGCTAGAACCTCCCCATTCTTTTCACCGCCTTGAGCGCTCCACCCTTATTCCTTGCAAAGTTTTATA
>NC_051407.1:37814823-37815053 GCF_015228065.2 Penaeus monodon
AGTCATACTTAAATAGACCCTTGCTTCCTTTGTACTCGTGTCTGTCGGATGCCGTAAACTGTTGTTAGCTCCTTTTCTTAGGGACAGAGCCATGCTAATTACTTTTGTTTCTTCTGATTTTGTGCGGTGATTTAATAGTGGTGGGTGACGGGAAATTTTATTATAAAAATTAAATGAATACCATATATTTTCCAAATCACATATTTGAATAACGAAAGTAATTAGATGAC
>NC_051407.1:37816887-37817398 GCF_015228065.2 Penaeus monodon
TCCCCACTCAGTATTTCCCAGGGCCAAGATAGATCATTGCAGTTTCGAGAGTATTTCGTCGATCCTTACTGGGTATGAGCTTGACATATACCTGGAGTAACACACCCTGAGTCATATTACGAACAGGTGTTCACTGACTGCGAGAGATATGAAAAGAAGTTCTTGTTCTCTCTCTTCCCTGATTTTAGGTAGCCATAAAAAGAGCTTAAGGAGTAATACACGTAATGGGGGAAGACAGCCATACCTCTGTATCAACATGTTTTCTTACAGAGAACCACATGTAATGAAAAACAGATTATCTTTTCATATAAATATTCTATAGAATATCCTATATGTAAGTCCTTTTTCATGATCATGAGAAACATCTCTTTGCTATAAAGGATATCTTTAATTCACAAATTAAAATTCCTGTTAATTTCCACTTTATCATTAATTTGATGAATAAAGATGTTTTATGAATGGCAGGTGTTGTATTTCAAAGTTTTGCATTCTTATAACCATTGTTTGATGG
>NC_051407.1:37818082-37818478 GCF_015228065.2 Penaeus monodon
AACAATGTTATAGAATGCAAACTTTGAAATGCACACTGCCTTCATAACACTTTATTCATCAAATTAATGATAAAGTGGAAATTAAAAGAAAAGGAGTACAGACAGTGTGAGGAGAGAGAAACCAGACAGAGACAGATAAATGATAAGTCCGTGGGTTGCCCTGCTTATTTATCGGACCTGTGTTTATAACGTTAACAATACAGCAGCAATGAGCGTATATACGTGTACAGAGGTTCGTATTGTGGTTGTGTTTTACACGTACATATGCATACACATACACACGTACCAGACTCACTACTTTCGCCACCAGCGCAACATAACACCCTCTCCATACCTACAAACAGTAGCAGCCAAGTCGGACAGCCGGAGGGAGATACGATGGGCTCCTCGCTCGCC
>NC_051407.1:37819340-37819931 GCF_015228065.2 Penaeus monodon
TATATGCGTCTCTATACTCGATCTCCACCCCACTCTCTCTCTCCATAGCTCTCTCTCTCCTCTCCTCGCTCTTTACTGATTATACTCTCTCTTCTCATACTTCTTTCTGCGGTCTGAACTTCATTCTTGTCTTTCTATCTCTTCTCCAACCCATATACCTTCGCTTCCTATCCCCTTTTACAAACCTCACCTTTCTGTCTCTTTCCTCTCTCTTTATTCAGTCCCCCTTCCTCTCTCTCTCTCTATACATCTCTCGTTTCTCTCTGATAGCTACCTCTCTCTATTCTCTTCTAATCTTGTGCTCTCTTATGCTACTACTTTCTTCTTAGTTCACTCTTCGATCATTATTCTACTACTATAGATGCCAGCGATATCTTCTTCTCATCTTTTCTTTCTCTCCAAATGTAGTTCATCTCATCTCGTCTATCTGTCTCTATTCTTCTCTATCTCTCATACGTTGTCTCTCTCTTCCAATCTCTCGTCTACTTTCGATTATCGGCTAACTCTCTCCTCTTTCTCTTCATCTGCTATGACTCTCCCCACCCCTCATTGATCTCTTTGGCTACCTGCTAATCATCTCTTTGCTATCTA
>NC_051407.1:37820707-37822129 GCF_015228065.2 Penaeus monodon
GTTGTATTTTTCGCGCGTGTTAGGATCATCTATAGCGGCGCTGTTGCGCGTACGCTGCCCTCTTCTCTCGTCTCGCGGTTTTGCGCGCGAGATGCGCGCTAGTCTGCGACCTCGGTCGCTGCGCTCGCTCTGGCTGCATATTTGCTGTCGTTCGAGTCTCTCCCACCCCGCGCGCTCTCGCTGGGTGTAGTTCTGGGCCTTCGATCTCGTCTCTATTCTGGGTGTGGTTGTCGTCTGCGCGCCCGCTGTCCGCATTTCTGTCGCTGCTATCTCTCGTTCGCTCTCTCTACTCTTTCGCTACTTGGGGCTTCTCGTCTGCTCTCTTCTTTCCTGCTGGTGCTCTCGCTCGGCGTGCTCGTCCTGCTCAACTCCCACCACACCCCGTGCTTCCTCAGCTCTATCGGCTCGCACCCGCTCTCGCTCGACTCTTGCTGTGAGCTTGTGAGTCCGCGCCATACAGTCTGCGATGTGTTGTCTCTGTTGTACTTCTTGTCTTCTCGCGTCCCTGCTCATCTAGGGCTCCCTTCCGTCGCTTTGCTGTCGTGGTCTCCCTGCGTCTCGGAATTTCTCTCTCGATCTCCCCTCCCCCCCCACCCTCGTGTTCAGGAGAACGTACCCGTGAGTCGTTCCAGAGATGGTTAGCAATCGTGTCCACCTAAAAAAAAGAAAGGAACAAAGAGTGAGAGTAAAGGATGAGAAACAAACCTTATTGTACCATAAGTCTACTGCAGTGGCCATAAGAATTGTTGTGATAGTCCGATAAGATCTAGATGTCAGCCAAAGAACAAAAGCTGAGTGCTATATGGGCTCAGTCTCCTAAAGGATTGTTGTCCAAGATGTGATAGTGAAGATTTCCTGCAGACTTAACAGTGTGATAGTCGTACCAACTTAGGAATCCAGAAACTGTGTCTCGAATTTTGGTAAGGCGATTTGCAGTTAATTATTTCTATAGTCATCAACTAAACTGAAACCCGTTCGTGACCGTCCTCCCAAAGTGAAAAATACCGATGTCTGCATGGGGATAACTTACCACCATGCCGGTTCATCTAACATTTTGCAGCTCGTGTACCACTGGTCATGGTCGTAAAACACAACGTTATTACCGTGCGGAGAGATTGTCCTCAGCAAGCTTCCAGGTTCCCAGGAATTGGAGCTTCAGGATTTCGTGCCTCGGGCGTTTTATGGGGTGGCCCCTTTAGCGCGTCACGAGGCCCTAGGGATATCTCCCTGCGAACACAAAACAGCACTATACTAAGTTGCGATTGAAGACTCACGCCTTCCTGGTGATCCACCACTAACTGCAGAGGCCCGGGCTCTAGCCGATGGGTCGGCGGGGAGATAGCTGAACGGCGCACCATCGGTTCGCCGTGGTCACAACGATAATCGGTCACAACAGGCGGATCGTGATCTTTCCGTTTGGAG
>NC_051407.1:37822173-37822775 GCF_015228065.2 Penaeus monodon
CGGACGGTTCTAGGTGAACTTTTATATGGAGGGCATTACCACTTAACATCCCAACTACTGTTCAGACTCCCCTAGGAGAGGAGTAAAATGAGGAGTTATTTTTTCCGTGATTAGACTGATATTTGTTGTGGAGAAATTAAGATAGTGCTTGTGTAAGAACTGGACTTGTTAATGCCTGATTTATGTGTTCGTTTCTTAGGAGGTCCGATCCTTGAGAAATTGTGATGATCTCATCATCCTAATCGTCAATCACACACAACTAATCAGATCAGGGTCATTCATCGGGCATCAGAGCATTCACGTCATCGAGTCCCATCAAGCCCTATCCATCATTCAGGCAAAATTCATCAAAATCAATTATCAATCACACATCGAACATATATAATCATTCCATTCCGAAGACATCATCTATCTATCATCAATCCTCATCGCTATCTCAATGACCATCATCCTATCAATCATCTCCAGTCGATCATCAATTCCGAATCATCTCAATCTATCGAGAAATCATCATCCATCATCTTGCTAAGTACTCATCATCATCATCAATCACATCGGAAATAAAAAAAAAAGCAATCCAGAAATGAAAAAGCCATTTCACG
>NC_051407.1:37822806-37823287 GCF_015228065.2 Penaeus monodon
TTCCGTTCCCAGAAGTTTTCGATCGTTGAATTAGCATTTATGTTTGATCTGTTTCCTAACTGGCTTATTTTACATAATATGATAATTGAAAATTAGATTTTTAACAATGCTATTTGCAGCTGATTGTTGTACATGTCTAAACACTGTATTAATATTGTACATAGTTCAATTACAGGGTCGCAGTGCAGAATTAACGATTCCTTTTGCATTTTTTGATAACACCAGGATGCATAATGTTTCAGGACCAAGGAACTGTGTCGTTGCTTGCTCCAGCACCTCCATTCATGGTCCGACGTATTACTTCCCGAGCCTGGACAGGAGTCTGTGTGGGCCTGAGGCAATACCGTGGGGTCGAGTTGAAGTGTCAACTTAGTCGAGAGACACTCCCCAGCTTCCCCTGGGATTTGCCACTGTGCACAATAGTCCTCGTGCTGGTTAGTAATCAAGTGAATATATTCGTGTCATTTCTTGTTGATCTGGT
>NC_051407.1:37823331-37823413 GCF_015228065.2 Penaeus monodon
AGAGAATGGTCACCTGCATTTAGTGTGACATGCTATCTATTCTAATATCCATATCTAGTCTTCTCTATATGTGTTTTGTTTT
>NC_051407.1:37823528-37824559 GCF_015228065.2 Penaeus monodon
CGATTGTCGGGAGTGTGTGTGTATACATACATTATACCCACAATTATTTATGGTTCTGCAAACAACCGAATGACCAGAGTCTAGGGCTATGGTCCTTCAAGTTAATTATATCAAAGTCCTTCCTTCGTAGTGTACCATACATACAACCATCATTCTATAACATTTATACCTTGGAAAAAGTCCACAAATTATAATACCTCCAGAAATAGTTAATTCCTTTATTCGATTAACAGGATGATTGTTAAGTGCAATTAGAACTATTGAATGTGTTCGTGCGATTTCTCGTCTACCAACTATGTGTCGTTCAGGGGCATTGACTAACTGGGAATCCACTGTATATCCTAGAATTATGTTCCGTGCGGTTCAGTACTCTCGCCTCTGGGCCGAATGGATCAACCACCTTTTTTAACCGAATAATTAGCTAAATCTCCCATTCATCCTCTCTGTTGATGGTGTTGGATGGAACCCTGTTACACAAAAGAGTTTTCTGCCTCGTGGAGTATGATAATCCTCAGGTTGTTACTGCTTATATGGATGGGAATATCAATGACAAAGTGTTAGCAAAGAACATTATTAATAGTAATCCTGTGAATCCACGCCCTGCTAAGCCATACTCTGTCGGGAGGGAGGGTATTTTATGTTCATTTTCAGCACATTATGGGATATAAAATTCTCATTTTCCTTAGTACATATTTTGCTATACTGTTCTTTCAGTATTAGTATTGCAACAGCTCTGCTTGCAAAAATTGCTAAAAATACTGCGCGGCCATAGAAGTCGTTTTGAGAGGACTAGATTCTCAAATCTGTGTTCAAAAGTTTGCATAATAATAATGTATACATTTGAACTTATTTTTTTCGAATGATAATGTCGCTATGTATATAATACAATTAGGGTTATTATTCATGAAATGAAATTGTTTTGTTAAATTCTTACTTTAGGATTTTTCCCACTTGCCTGCAATTTCAAAAACTTAAAACTAAATTTTTGTTCGAAATATTATTTCTTAAAAATTGTTTTTTTATCCTTGAAG
>NC_051407.1:37824967-37825965 GCF_015228065.2 Penaeus monodon
ACCACTCGTTTATCTCCTGTAAATATTCATGGCGTAATGAGAAAATTACTGTTATCTTGTTTGAAAACTTTTTATTTTCTAAAACGAAATATTTAATTCTCCTCTTTACATTTTTGTGTTTGGATATTTAACATTCCACTAAGCACCGTGGAAAGCATAGTTGGAATCTTTTAAAAAAAAAAATAGGCATACAGCTATTTCAGTAAATGAATAATTTCCCCGCATTTATTGCCTCCCACCTGTACAGGTGTAAATATTATGCTAGTTAACCACACAGCGGATTCCGTCCCAGATATACAATCACTTAATTTTCGTTATAGCTTAAAACGTTTTTTTTCCTGAGTCTTTTAAAATCTCGCATAGATTTCGATGTGGTAATTATAATTGCAACCCAATTTCGGAATAGAGTTCGGTTGTGGGATCTTCCCTCAGAAAAATACCATTTCTCCCTATAGCTTTTTTTTGCAGACACGTTTAAAGTAGTAATATGTTTTCTTGGTAGATTCTTTAAATGGAAGGCTGAGTGCGGTCTGCACTGTATAGAGTTGTTGTTTTATTTTTTGTTTTTAATTTGCGAAGATTTGGCTTCATATAGAAGTTAGAATCTTCATGCGCGAGTAGTAAAGGCCTAGTCTGATTCTAGTGTATATGGGGTGAATAGAGGCAGAAAATTAAATAATAACCAGAAGAGGGCCTGCCTGAACCCAGAGGATGGTCGTAAATGAGCTCGGTTCGGAAAGACCAATGCTAGCCGACTAATGTCATGCTGAGTGCCAGTGTAACAAAGAAAAGCATGTTTGCCATATCTCGTGGCATATTACCAGACATATAAACATATGGACACGTGAAATTAATGGAAGTCCAATGTTATAAAGGGGCGTTGTGCACGGTTGTATAGGTGCACATCTTTACACCCTCTTGCCATCATCATATCAGTATTTCATAAGTATCAATAATGATTTATTTATTATTAGGAGCAATAGTGGCAGTAGTATATC
>NC_051407.1:37826167-37826254 GCF_015228065.2 Penaeus monodon
GAGTATCTTATTATCATTAAATTTTACTGCTGGTTACTATTGTTGTTGCTGTGCTTATGATGGTCATTTCATTTCCAAGCTGCTATC
>NC_051407.1:37826400-37826861 GCF_015228065.2 Penaeus monodon
AAGGCAAAACGTCATGGAATTTCAATCATCTCAAGTACGCAACATAAAACGACTTTCAAATCATCACCATCAAATCAATCAACATCATTGGCATCGGCAATCAACCTTCATCATCATCCACCTTAAATCACCCCGTAAACATAAACTTATATATCAACCAAACATCAATTTCATATTCCCATTGCGAAACCACTCATCATATCATCAACAAAACAACAACGAACCTCCAACATCAGAATCGTTCAACTCATCATCATCATCAATCAACATTGTGACGCAAACATCAAAACACCTCAACATCTACAAACAATCAATAGCACATCATCGAACGTAACCTTCGAATCAAAAACATCAAACCGTCAACATATCAACACAACTAAACCATCAGATCACCGTGCTCAACTTCCACATAACAACACACAATACAATCACCGATCATCAATGCGACGTTCCAGGTCTTG
>NC_051407.1:37827610-37827786 GCF_015228065.2 Penaeus monodon
CCAGTCTTGCATAGCAAGAACCAAATTCACTAAGCCTGGTCCGAACGTCTATAAAATTGTTGATCTTACCCGCTTCTGAAAACATGACCCTCACTCTTCACGTTCAACACTTCTTTTTTTTTTACAGAATACAGTGCGTAATATCTGGTCGCCATAATACATATAAAATATTGCAA
>NC_051407.1:37828186-37828484 GCF_015228065.2 Penaeus monodon
TTTTATGCAGGGCCCTAATGTTGCTTCTCCGCATAATTCAAATTATGCACCACCTTCAAATTATATCCATAATCACTTTCCTTATTTAGGTGAACCCTAGGTTGCAATCAGGCAATATTTACTTTATACGTTCACAAAGCCTTTTTTTCGCTTTCGCATCGTCGCAGCAGCTTGTTAGAGCTTGGCAGTTTTGGAAGCCGTGAGTGTGACTAGATAAGGATACAAGAATGCGACAGCAATAGCACTGGCATAGCGAGACACCTGGACTGGGATGAAGTGGTTCGTCCACTTTTTTGCT
>NC_051407.1:37828722-37828823 GCF_015228065.2 Penaeus monodon
TTATATATATTATTAATTTATATAATTATATATAAATATATAGTAAATATAAAAATATATATAATATAATAAAAATATATATACACACAACATAAAAACAA
>NC_051407.1:37829056-37829276 GCF_015228065.2 Penaeus monodon
TTTAATAAAAATAATTAATAATATATATATATAATATAATTTAACACCCCAACACCCACACACACAACATTAATATTTATATAATATATAATATAATTATAAAATTAATATAAAAATATAAAATTTATATATATATAAAATTTATATAATTATATATATATTATATTAATTGTAATAACAATTTATTTATAAACACACACAGAATAATATAATTAAATTT
>NC_051407.1:37829556-37829631 GCF_015228065.2 Penaeus monodon
AAAGGTGTGTGTGTGTGTTATATAATGTATACAACAATATGAAAATATAAAATTATATATATAAAATTATATTAA
>NC_051407.1:37829788-37831330 GCF_015228065.2 Penaeus monodon
ATGTACATACAAAATAAGATAAGAAAAAGAATAAGCCTTTAGGTGTGAAAATTACCACTGGCTTATTTTGGGTTTTTGTGAGCCAATATAGGAGCTTTTTGTGTTTTTTTGTGAGGACATTTGTGGTTGGTAAACGTTTTTGATGCAACAGCCGTACGAACATCCTACCTCCCAGCGGCGGTAACTCGTATATGTGCACTGGTGCCTCGCTCCCTCGTTCCCCCCGAGGATTTTCCCACATGCCGGGGCCGATGATTCGCGCTCCCGAAGTATCCCCCGGCCACCAATATACCGTACAGTTTGTCCACGGGATGCGCACAAATATATTCGCTGGATATTGCAGCCTATAAGTGAAGGTAAAGGGTTTTACTTACGTAAGATTCCCGTATGAAAATAGGAAATTTGTATTTTCCCTTATTAAAGGTAAGGCAAAAGGGATATCTGGCCCCGAAGGGTAAATATTAAAATATGTGGAAGAGGGATTTCAAATTAGCGTTGTGCCATGTCCCAAAAATTAGATTTTAGATAGTTTTACTAAATCATTATTCACCCCCCGCAGGAATATGGCCCAGCCCAGTATCCAAGAACTTGGGGGTCTGTTCTCACTTCCTTTGCTCAGGTCCACAACTTTGCTTTTGCCAGTGCAGGGGGGCCCACACAAAACGCGGTTTAAAAAGTAAAATGTGAAAATATATTCCATATTGTTTGGGTAATTGGTGACTTTCTTTGGGGCGAAAACTATCAGTTTTAGGTTATGATTCAAAAGTTAACGTTTTAAAAACGTTTTCCTTTTTAGTGTAAAAGGGCGTGGGGAAACGAGTTTCCCTCGAGGCTCATATGAAAACGGTTCGCAAGTCGTAGGGACAATAAATGGTTTGCCGCAGCGCCCCAAACCATCCAAACGGAAGGGAAAGGGTCATTTTCTTGAAAAATTTGTTCTGAGAAACCCCCTTTTTATAATCATTTTACATAGATGGGTTTGATTCCCAAAAACGCATCACATTCAACTGCAGTGTTTTTTTTTAAAAGAGAATTAAAGGAACCTCTAATAAAGAGGTCTTTAGAGTCATATTTTATGCGATATGTAGAAAAAACATCACTTTAAAAAAATCTGTTTTTATTTGCTTCAATTTTTTTTTATAAACAAATCATGAGTTTTTGTAAAAAATTTTACCCTGAACTTTAGCTCATAAAATGAAATTACTCACGAGGCCCGGATGTGGCACTTGTCTGCCAGTGGGGGGGAGAACCTCTCAGTTTCTCTCCAGACCACTAAACCTGGCCCTTGACTGTCACTTCGCCACTTTGGGCCCGCGAGATTGGTGTGACTCGCTTCCCAAGGACACCATGAAACCGGAGACGGAATGGGGGACACCTGGAAAGCAAGAAAAAAAGGAAAGGGGAAAAGGGGGTCAGATCCATCATAACACCCTGCGATACCCTGCTTTTTAGAAACACTTTAAATGCTTTGTATGAATGTTGTAAACTGAATAACTCAAATATGTACCATGTTACTATCAATTTATTATACATTTTGTGTTA
>NC_051407.1:37831997-37832279 GCF_015228065.2 Penaeus monodon
CTAAATTTTTGTTTTCATAGGGAAAAACTTACCACCCTCGCAGGATCCTGACCGAACAAAACCCTTCCCTGAAAAAAAAGAGCAATTTATTAATTCACAGGCATTTTCATGTATACACACCTTCTATTGCCTTATTCATAGAGAGAAATGAAAAATAAGAAACAGATTTAAAAAAATATATGAGTCAACGATGGAAAGAGTCAGAAACAAAGTATAATGGGAAATACCCCATTAACATCTGTACGTCAAGGATGGAACCCTTTGACACCGAACAACACACAT
>NC_051407.1:37833376-37833721 GCF_015228065.2 Penaeus monodon
TAATACACTAAATTTGACCTTTATAATTGAAGATCCCCTGATATGATGTACCAATATAACACAAGATATGAATGGGAAGACACTTTCCGTGTTAATTCTTGGTAAAAAAAACACATAACATAACAAAGGGAGTAAGAATAAAATTGTATCTGACGGACTGAAGTCTGGAAGACATACTTTTTTAGAGTGTGACTGCGCGCAAGCAATAGTGAGGCATTTAACTGTGGATAAATAAATTTTCTTTACATATATGCATAGTGTTATGTAGCTTGTAATTTGTAATATGGGTATACCCCCATTACCTTCCCCACACAAAATATGCACTCACATGCACGCTAGACTGGA
>NC_051407.1:37833888-37834012 GCF_015228065.2 Penaeus monodon
AGTTCACTATTGCTTGCGCTGCAGTCACCGGGGAACCTAGTGCAGTCACACTTGGAAAAGAATGTCTTCCAGTCTTTATTCATGTCAGTTTTCAATTATAGCCTTACATCCTTTATGTCATGGT
>NC_051407.1:37834141-37834568 GCF_015228065.2 Penaeus monodon
GATCCATGGCTATGCGTGCATGTGAGTGCTATTGGTGTGGGAAGGGAGATGGGGGTATACCAAGCATTATACAAAATTTCAAGCATACAGTATACACTATGATATATGGGCATAAAAAAGAATTATTTTTACCCCGTTAAAGCCTCCTATTGCTTGCGCCGCAGTCACACTCTGGGAAAAATAGTTTCCAGACTTCTAGACGTCAGATATAATTTATAGTTTACATCCCCCTTTTGTTATGGTATGGTTTTTTTTACCATGAATTAACACGGGGAAAAGGGCTTACCATTTTATTTGTTTATATTGGTACATCATTGTGGATCCTCTATTATGAAAAGGTCGAATTTTGAGGCGAACTAAAAACAGTTTTGGTTCCGTCAGGGTTGATTTCTGTGACGAAATTACTGGTCATCAACGCTTTGTATGC
>NC_051407.1:37834932-37835682 GCF_015228065.2 Penaeus monodon
TTTATGAAGGGGGAAATGAGTGCGCTTTGTTTATGGATATGTGATAGCGGTTTGCTGCAAAAGTTAAGTGGACCATTAGAGGCTGAAAAAAAAAAACCTCCAGGCTGTAATGTTTAAAATTTGGGTCCTGTGCTATTATTAAAGAAACACATAGAAACAAAAACAAAAATCTTCTCTTCTCTAAGACTCTTACGCCCCCGCCCTCTCTCCCATTAATCTGTCACGTGAAGTGTGTGCATAGCTCATGGCATCAAATACATTTTAAAATTCCCCCATCAGATGCTTTTTTAGGTCAATTTTCACCCAAAAATATAAATGTATGAATTACCTTTGGAAAGATCGTGAGGGGAAAATCACAGTTCAGGACATTTTTCAACAGCAACTGAAAATGAATAAAATGTCGAAGGGGCCCATTTTAATTTTTCCTTTAAGCAGACGAGAGGTGCTTGCTAGCAATTTTATAAAAAGTATACTCAGACAGGAGCAAGGTTTTTTTGAAGGGAAAATTCTTTGAGTCTTTCATATATGTTGTTTTTTTTGTAATATAATATACACCAAATGTCGTTATCCTTTTTGCATAGACTAACAAGAGGAAATGAATATAGGTACCCCGTTAAAACAGGTTTTCTATTTTTTTTAATAAAAAAGTAAACAACGCCCCCTTGCCTATTTCGTTCTCGTTTTTTCAAAGGAAATAGGAGGTGATGTCAGCTGAAAGACAAATGCAATGAGTTTTATATCCATTTTTTG
>NC_051407.1:37835966-37836662 GCF_015228065.2 Penaeus monodon
TGACATCACCTCCTATTTCCGTTGAAATAACGAGAACGTATAGGCAGAGTGGCGTTGTTTACTGTTTATTAAAAAAAAATAGAGAACCTGTTTTAACAGGTACCATATATTCATTTCCTGCTTGATTAGTCTATGCAAAAAGGATAACGACATTTGGTGTATATTAGTATTACAAATAAAACATACATATATGCAAGACTCAAAGAATATTCCTTCAGAAATGAACCTGTGCATCCTGTCTGAGTATACGTTTTAATATGAAATTGCTAGCAAGCACCTGCTCGTCTGCTTCAAGGATAAATTAAACATCGGTCCTTCGACACTTTATTCCGAGTTCAGTTGCTGTTGAACAATGATCCTGAAACTGCTGACTCTTGCCCTCACGATCTTTCCAAAAGGTAATTCATACATTTATAGTTTTGGTGCAAATTGACCTAGAAAAAGCATCTGAGTGCGGGAATTTTCAATGTATTTGATGCACATGAGCATATGCACACACATTCACGTGACAGGAATTAAATGGGAGAGATGGCTGGTGCGGATAAGAGTCTTAGAGAGAGAGAGAGATTTTTGTTTTTGTTTCTATGTGTTCTTTAATAATAGCACAGGATCCAAACTCTTAACATTACAGCCTGGAGGTTTTTTTTTTATCAGCCTACTAGTATGGTACCACTTAGAGCTTTTGCAGCTAACCGC
>NC_051407.1:37837100-37837186 GCF_015228065.2 Penaeus monodon
AACCAAAACTGTTTTAGATTCGACCTCAAAATTCGATCCTTCATAATATGAGGATCCACTGATATGATGTACCAATATAACACAAG
>NC_051407.1:37837232-37837360 GCF_015228065.2 Penaeus monodon
AACACATAACCATAACATAAGGGATGTAAGAACTATAAATTGATATCTGACGTGACTAGAAGTCTGGAAGACATACTTTTCCTAGAGTGTGACTGCGGCGCAAGCAATAGTGAGGCATTTAACTGTGG
>NC_051407.1:37837660-37837746 GCF_015228065.2 Penaeus monodon
AAGGACTATAAATTGATAACTGACATGAATAGAAGACTGGAAGACATTCTTTTCCTAGAGTGTGACTGCACTAGGCTTCCCCGGTG
>NC_051407.1:37838076-37838205 GCF_015228065.2 Penaeus monodon
CCACAGTTAAATGCCTCACTATTGCTTGCGCCGCAGTCACACTCTAGGAAAAGTATGTCTTCCAGACTTCTAGTCACGTCAGATATCAATTTATAGTTCTTACATCCCTTATGTTATGGTTATGTGTTT
>NC_051407.1:37839466-37839756 GCF_015228065.2 Penaeus monodon
ATGTGTGTGTGTTCGTGTGTCAAGGCTTACCATCCTTGACGTAAGCAGATGTTAATGGAGTATATGCACATATATACTTTCGTTTCTGACTCTTGCCTATCGATTGACTCATATATTTATAAATCTAGTTTCTTATTTATTCATTCTCTCTATGAAGTAAGGCAATAGAAGGTGTGTGTATACATGAAAATGCCTGTGAATTAATAAGTTGCTCTTTTTTTACAGGGAAGGTTGTGTTCGGTCAGGATTCCTGCGAGGATGGTAAGTTTCCGTATGAAAACAAAATTGAG
>NC_051407.1:37840508-37842048 GCF_015228065.2 Penaeus monodon
GATAGTAACATGGTACATATATTGAGTTATTCAGTTTACAACATTCATACAAGAGCATGTATACGTGTTCTCAAAACGCAGGATATCGCAGGGTGTTATGATGGATGCTGACCCTTTCCCTTCCTTTTGTCTTGCTTTCCAGGATGTCCAACATTCCGTCTCTCGGGTTTCATGGTGTCCTTGGGAAGCGAGTCACACACAATCAGGTCGCGGCCGAATGATGGCGAAGTGACAGTCAGAGGACCAGGTTTAGTGTGGTCTGGAGAGAAACTGAGAGGTTCTCCCGGCCACTGGCATGACATCAGTGCCACATCCGGTCCTCGTGAGTAATTTCATTTGTATGAGCTAAAGTTCAGGGTAACATTTTTACAAATAACTCATGATATTGTTTATAAAAAAAAAATTGAAGCAAATAACGAACAGATTTTCTTTAAAGTGATGTTATTCTACATCATCGCATAAAATATGACATCTAAAGACCTCTTTATTAGAGGTTCCTTTAATTCTCTTTGGAAAAAAAAAACACTGCAGTTGAATGATGATGCGTTGGTAGATCAACCTATCTATGTAAGATGATTATAGAAAAGGGGTTTCTCAGAGACAATTTATCAAGAAAATGACCTTGCCCTTCCGTTTGGATGGTTGGTAGCGACTGCGGCAAACCATTTATTGTCCCTACGACGTTGCAGAACCCGTTGCATATGAGCCTCGAGGAATCTGCGTTTCCCTACGCCTTTGACAGCTAAAAAGGAAATCGTTAAAGCGTTAACATTTTGAATCATAACCTAAATCTGATAGTGTTTCGCCAAATGAAAGTCACCAATTACCCAAACAATATGGAATATATTTTCACATTTTACTTTATAAACCAGCGTTTTGTGTGGCCGCCACTGCACTGAGCAAAAGCAAAAGTTGTGGACCTGAGCAATACCTGGAAGTGAGAACAGACTCTCCAAGTTCTTGGATACTGGACTGTGGCCATACTTCCTGCGGTGAGTGAATAATGATTTAGTAAAGCATATCTAAAATCTAATTTGGTACATGGCACACACGCTAATTTGAAATCCTCTCTTCTCACATATTTCAATATATTACGCCTTCGGTCTCAGATATCCATTTTGCCTTACCGTTATAATAAGGAACATACATATACACTATTTTCATACGTGTAATCTTACGTAAGTAACCTTCACCTTCACTTATAGGCTGCAATATCCAGCGAATGATATTCGTGCGCATACCCGTGGACGAAGCTGTGACGGTATATTGGTGGCCGGGCGATACTTCGGGAGCGCGAATCATCGGGCCCGGCATGTGGAATATCCTCGGGGTGAACGAGGGAGCGAGGCACCAGTGGCACGATATACGAGTTCAGCCGCCGCTGGGAGGTGAGGATGTTCGTACGGACTGTGTGCATGCAAATACGTATCACACAAGCACACAAATGTCCTCACAAACAAAAGCACAAATACGCTCCTATATAATGGCTCACAAATACTTCCAAAATAATGCCAGTGGTAATGTTTCACACCTAAAGGCT
>NC_051407.1:37843733-37844387 GCF_015228065.2 Penaeus monodon
GATTAGTTTTACTTAGTCAAAGCGCACGCTCCATCTATTAAATACATTCACAGGTAAGAAGTGTGGTCTTGTAAGCAACAGCCTTGGAAAGAATTATGCGTGCACTCAGGCGTCTGACGACAAATCTTCCATATACATTCAGAGCAGCAATGCATCAGGCTGGGCTCCGAGCTACTGGGCATTCGGCTGCGAAAAAGCTCCAACAGGTCAGTTTACAGTTCAGACTTGTGAATATTCATTACGGTCGTCATGGATGATCAGTACCAAGAATCTGCTATATTTTGAAGCAAGATTTTTTGAATTGTTAATATTCTTTAACTAGCGTTTCATTAAAGGTAGCTTGTTTATATTTTGCCCATGCCGCTTTGATGCGATGCTTCACAATGTCTTACTTTTATCAGAGCCACCGAAAGTTACTGTCTATACAATACCAAACGACCCAGTAATACCAGAGCCAGAAACATCAACCCCGGAAACAATAAGACCACCACCCACAGGCCCCGAGCAGATAACAGGCGCCCCAGGTATACTATTCCCTGTATTTCGTATCGGTTTCCTTGTATTTGTACAGGTCTTTTGGTTGAGTGGAGAATGGAGTTTGGCCACTCAAGATGTTTGGGTCAAGCCTTCAGATCAGATACTGCTTGGTTTTAC
>NC_051407.1:37845545-37845831 GCF_015228065.2 Penaeus monodon
ACTTGCAAGATCGACGGATAGCTAGGATATTGTGTATTTGCTTAGGCCTTCTCCTGTTAAAAGCATCTTGCATTACCTGGTTTCGTATATCATGAAACGAACAATAAACTGATGCCAAAACTCCATTCTTCGCAAAATGCTTGGGCCTGATTTTTTTCCTTGTCGGGTTTTGCTACTTGCCGCTACCTACAGGTGGAAGGGAAAGCTTAGAGAGTCTGGTACGGCTCAAGGGAAATTTAGCTGTAGATGTGTGTAGGTGAGAGGAGGATAAGGACAAGTAATAATT
>NC_051407.1:37845883-37846879 GCF_015228065.2 Penaeus monodon
GGTAAGTAAGATACAGTAGAATAATTGAAAGATTATTTATGAAATATCAAAGATGACGTCTAATTTTTCTTCAAGGAGTTTCCTTAGAACACATTCTGCGATTTCCCAATTACACTCGTTCCCGAGTCTTAGCTGATTGGTAAAGGCCGTATTATACCGAGAAGTGTGTCTAGAAAAGGGGAGGGGGAGTAGTAGAAAGTGATAGCCTTGTACCATTTAGCGGGAGGGAAATTTCTGTAAACCCAAAGCAAACTATGGCGTGTCTGAAGGCGCGCACTCGTGTCACAGGAACGGAATAGCGAATATGCTAATCAAAATGCGCCAGTTTCGTTAGTGCAATATGCTTATTCAGTAAGCATATCACACATGGCACCGAGGAAAGTTTGGGCCTGTTAGGTGTGCAGCTGCAGGCGGTTGCAAGGGGAGCGTAATAAACCCACATAGAAGTGTGTTGAAAATGCCTTATATAAAAGGTGCCATATACTTTTATGAATATAGGGGATGAAAAGTCGGAGGAAGAAAATATAACAATTTACAACCTTTTCCAGACTAACGAGAACCAGGTAAAAGTACACATAAATATATATACAGCCAATCATTATCATGTTAATTGTGTTAAAGTGTAATTCTGGGTTAGAACCGGACTGTGGATATTTTGTGGTTACCACTACACATTTCTGCTGTTTGTGGCATTTGATCTCTCTATAAAAAATGTGAAATTAAGATAGATTATTTCATTCTTCGAAAAGGCGGAGTGTGTTTGGCCTAAGGATGTGGAAGAAATTTCAGCACTCTGGCTTCACATCAGTTTTACCGCATTTTCCTGAACTTTAGAAATGGCAACTATGTGTTTGTTTACATTTTCGTACTGCGGTTTGATTGGATTGGAGCATAATATTACTTTGATAGAAGAATTTGGATAGAATCATCGAAGCATTACGCTGAAAATATATGTTACATTGTTTCTCACGTGTAAAATGTTTGGGTTATTCTATC
>NC_051407.1:37847463-37849386 GCF_015228065.2 Penaeus monodon
TGTGTGATTTTACTGTTTTTGATTTTGATTAAAACTCAGAAATTTAGATTTTTGTCAAATATTTGCCCAATGTACAGAGCTGGAATTCTACGGAAATTCGTCTGCTAAACGAAAACGAAAGACGACCGACGGAATGTTTAAGGCAATATTAAAACATTCCCCATGTTTAAATCAAATAAATATAATAGCTGCTTAAACATGTAACTTTAGCTTGGTCTTCCAGCCAGGCAGCACCGAAGGCAAAGCCACAGCCCCATACAGTGACTTGAAACCTTCAGCCCCTGCAACACACGTGCTATCAGTAGTCGTGTACTTTTTAGATAAATGAAGTTTACAAGTTCAATGTCGTTTTTTCTTAAGCTAAACATCTAGTATATTTTCCATAGAGAGATGTGAGTACACTAAAATGAGTAACTCAGTTAAATTTCCGAAAATGGATGGTTAGCCCAATTCCCAACTTCAGCTCATATGTATTGCGGCACCGGCAGTCCCGGCAACACGCACCTTGGAGGAGAGCGACTTCAACGCAGCTTGTATCTAAAGCATAGGGAGTTGACGGCATTTCTAATGGTGTGGCCTACGCCACAATATTATTCATCGTATTTTTGGCTGAACGTAATTTGCCATCTAGCGGAGCATTATAATATATGTATGTATGATAGTGTGACAGTAATGATAAGTACATTTCTATTTTCCCAGTATTGCTATATAACAATGTAACTTCCTTCTCAGCTAATATGATGACATGATGGAACTGTACAAATGGATGTTTCCCGATTCTGAGATCGCGGCACATATGACGATTAAACAAAAAAAATATGCTACTCTTGTTCAAAGGCTAGGGCAATACGCCTCTCATGAATTAACAAATAACATAACAAAAAGTAAATTAAGTATACTTATCGATGAATCGAAAAAATGCACCTCGAAGAAAACGTGTTGTTGTGGTGCGGCATGTTGATGAGGATAAGGACGTCATGAAAAAAGTAATGCTCGACTTAGTATACGTTTCTGAGGGGAATGGGGCGGGTTCACCTGTGGAGGGGTTATGTAATAAGCATATTGCCAGTCTTACTTTGCATAATAATCCCTTGTCCTACTTCATAGGAGCTGCGTCTGATCGGGCAGCTGACATGGTGGGCGCTGTTAATAGTGTAAGCAGTCGGCTCCGAGATAGCTTCCCAGCAACTTCCGTTTTGAAATGCATATCAAAACAAAATCAAATTATCTTCCCCATCCTTCTGCCTCACGATGGTTGTCCCTCCAAGAGGCCGTTGCACTGTTCCTGGAGCAGTGACAGCCCTTATAATTGTATTTTTAAAATATTGTGCGGGAAGAGAGGTTGACGGCTGTCTAACAGAGAGAGACCATTCCGTCTGCTGTTACTTAACGTTTTTAAACTACACGTTACCTCACTAGCATTAACATAATTTTCCAGTCTAGGTAAACTAAACTTTATCTCTTCGAGAATATATGTAATGTTTACAGGAACTTGTCAAATTATTTCTGTTACCCACATAAAGTAGCTACCTCAGCTTTGCATGACATAGATCCATGCGACATATCATATAATCTTATACAACAATCTTCCTTGTGGCAGAACCTACGATTTACTCAGTCTACCAGACTATAACAATGCCATGGTCGAGAATAACCGATTGAGGTGCAGAACTTTTTATTATTGTTTCTTGTCTGTAAACAAAGGGTTTGACCTTAATAACAAATTATGGCACCTTCACATGCCACCGTTAACTGATTTGAAAAAGGAAGTGCCATGCAACGATGCTGTCAATAACCAAACGCTTGACAACCAGCGGCATGGACTATGCTGGCACAAATTTCTTGAATCTGTGAAGGAAACGCAAAGCGATGCAGGTGCGTTTTATAGGAAAATAATAGATTTTGGAGACGATGGCTGCCGTT
>NC_051407.1:37849534-37849838 GCF_015228065.2 Penaeus monodon
TGAACTTTAAAAGGAGGAAATATTAGATGAAATTTTCATTTAAATGACTATTCTATTATTGTTTATTTTATTAAGAAGAGTTAATTGTAATCTAATATTCGTCTGTTTATGATTCAGTATTATTATTTATATCCGAGAACGGCGTCGACGCAGCTGTGAAAAGGCGGCCAACCCTACTAATGAATTGGCAACGTGGAGCATTAGGCATTGCGTTCTAGTGGTTAGATGTGTGCGCTTCCGAGCAAATGCATTCTCCCCCTTTGCAAACGAGCCATTGCTTTTTCGCGAAGACTAACAGCCATCG
>NC_051407.1:37849929-37850810 GCF_015228065.2 Penaeus monodon
CGGCTTTACACGCCACCCACTTGTTATCCATTTCGAAATGCATCATGACGCGTACTGGAATTTCGTACACCAATGCTCACCGGTTCATATCCTGTTAGTCTCCGGCACAGCCAATACATTTTAAATTATCTACAACTGATTCTACTTTATTTTGATATCTCAGTGTTATATCTTTACATAGACAATCTACCAGTGAAATTTCATATTTGGTGAACCAATGTTTCTAGGTTGACTCCAATCTATTTCAGCCGTACGTAACGCGAACGTAAACAAACACACGGTTCATGCCGTCCACTATATATATGATTTTTGATATCATATATTTGTAATGTGTTTTTTCTTTTTCTCTCCTTATGAAGTTAATAAGCTTAAGCTCTTGCCACGGTGTTGCCTGATCATCGAACCCTAGATATAAATATATATTTGTGATTAAAAACTATCAATGGTCAGTCAGTTTTCCATGGAGGAATAACGCAAAGTAACAAGTCAAGATATGCTATTGTCTTTTCTAGGAAGTGAATAAGCAAGAACACAAAACCATGTTAACAATGATCAAAATAATGAAATAGAATAATCAGATAAATAGTTAAAAAACAAAAGATGTCAGGCCCGCACATAGTTTCTGGCTACAGGATTAACGCATGAAGATAATTACACTATGCTGACAAACACTCATGTCTGCCCACAGATTGCGCTACAGATGGTACACCAAGAGGACATTGCGTGTTATACGAATACTGCTCAAAGTTAGACACAGCTTTGTCTGTAATGATTTTCCATAATTTTGTAGAAAGATACGGATGCGGAAAGGTCAAGTAAGTTTTTTTCATATTGATTGTCCATGAGAGTTTAATTACATTTTATAACTGTGGTGAAGGGAA
>NC_051407.1:37851433-37852097 GCF_015228065.2 Penaeus monodon
GAAGTCTGATTTACTCAAGATTATGAATATTTCAGAGACGGCAAAACAGGAATCTGCTGCCCGATTGATTGAATATAGCCTGGCGACTCTCTCTGGCTCCATAGGCGAAGGAAAGGTGGAATGGCAGAGCCCGTGCACCGAAGGCAGATTTAAACAACTTGCTGTATTTTTGTAACCCTGGGGCAAGAAACTTCACTGCTGGTTGCGCTTAAAAGGATAACGTCTTGAATCTTACACAGAAATACACAGAGTAACCACCTGTTACGAGGATTCTGTATCAATAAGATTTTGTAATTTACGATTTGTTTATCAGCTGAACAGTATATCTATGATGATAATAATTGAAATAAACAGATTAAGTTGGTTGGTGCCCTAGTTTCATTGCTCTTCATTGCATGTCGGTTGGGGCTTTCGTACTATGCTTTACCTCAGATGTTACATGTACTATACCTAGGATAATAAGTAGCCATGAGTTTACCGGTGCACTGTGAGCAAGCCTGTGTTGCTCTAAGTGTTCTAAATTACTTTTGCATCTCTCTTTAGAATCTTGGAGAAAATTTTATCTTCAGCTGCAAAGGGGACTTGGAAAGAAAGAATATATATATAGGTGTGTGTGTGTCGTGGATAAGATACGCATTATCTCGTAAACGCATACGCATTATCT
>NC_051407.1:37854005-37854160 GCF_015228065.2 Penaeus monodon
AGTAGCACAGTATAGATACCGGTTTAGAGGTTGAATACAAATATTGTTATATTTTCGAAATGTTAGTAATTGCAGACAAGCCAAGTTCCCTGCTAGACCTCCCCATTCTTTTCACCGCCTTGAGCGCCCACCCGTATTCCTTGGCAAAGTTTATA
>NC_051407.1:37854274-37854503 GCF_015228065.2 Penaeus monodon
AGTATATACTTAAATAGACCTTGTTCCTTTGTAGCTCCGTGTCTGTCGGATGCCGTAAACTGTTGGTTAGCTCCTTTTCTTAGGGACAGAGCCATGCTAATTACGTTTGTTTTCTTTCTGGATTTTGTGCGGTGAATTATGAGTGGTGGTGACGGGAAAATTTATTATAAAAATTAAATGAATACATATATTTTCCAAATCACATACTTTGATAACGAAAGTAATAGAT
>NC_051407.1:37855935-37856422 GCF_015228065.2 Penaeus monodon
GGGCCAAGATAGATCAATTGCAGTTTCGAGAGTATTTCGTCGAATCCTTACTGGGTATGAGCTTGACAATATACCTGGAGTAACACCTGAGTCATATTACGAAACAGGTGTTCACTGACTGCGAGAGATATGAGAAAGAAGTGTCGTGGTTGCTCTCTCCCTGATTTTAGGTAGCCATAAAAAGAGCTTAAGGAGTAATACACTGTAATGGGTGTGAAGACAAGCCATACCTCTGTATCACATGTTTTACAGAGAACCACAATGTATGAAAAGCAGATTTATCTTTTTCATATAAAGAATATCCTATAGAATATCCTATATGTAAAGTCTTTTTTCATGATCATGAGAAACATCTCTGTGCTATAAGGATATCTTTAATTCACAAATTAAAATTCCTGTTAATTTCCACTTTATCATTAATTTGATGAATAAAGATGTTTATGAATGGCAGGGTTGTATTTCAAAGTTTTGCATTCTATAACATTGT
>NC_051407.1:37856908-37857033 GCF_015228065.2 Penaeus monodon
TCTTACTTTTTCCATCCAAACAATGTTATAGAATGCAAAACTTTGAAATACAACCCTGCCATTCATAAACATCTTTATTCATCAAATTAATGATAAAGTGGAAATTAACAGGAAAAGGAAGTAAC
>NC_051407.1:37857072-37857342 GCF_015228065.2 Penaeus monodon
AAATGATAAGTCCGTGGGTGAGACCCTCGCGTATGTTATTCTGACCTTGTTAATAAACACATAACAATACAGTAGCAATGAACGTATATACGTGTACAGAGTTCATATTGTGTGTGCGTGTGTGTTGTACACGTACATATGCATACACATACACACGTACCGAAGACTCACTTGTTAGCCACCGAGCACAGGTAACACCCTCTCCATACGCTACAAACAGTAGCAGCCAAGCGGACAGCCGGAGGGAGATACGATGGGCTCTCGCTCTCC
>NC_051407.1:37858113-37858720 GCF_015228065.2 Penaeus monodon
AAAGCAGTACTTGTCAATGTGAATGTACAGACTTACAATACACCAGAAACTGTGGAATTTTGAGTAATTATTATATAATAGGGTTCTTGATATAAATGATATCAAAGAAGTCATCAACTACCGTGACCTCCTAACCAAAGTGAAAAATCCGATGTCTGCAATTACCTGCGGTTCCTAACAACGCCTCATGTCAAAACGTCCTCCGCTTCCAGTTACAGAATGCTCAGGATTTCGTGCCTCGGGCTTTATGGTGGCCCTGGGAGATTCTCCACACACACTTAAGTGGCGATCTGAAGACAACGCTTCGTTGACACTCAGAGGCCCGGGACTGCCGTGGGTCGGGGAGAAGCTGAACGCGCCCTCGGTCGCCTGGCACGAAATCGTCACAACAGGCGGTCGTGAGTCTTTCGTTTGGAGTTTTTTTTCGCGGTTCTGAACAGGGAACGATTTCCCTAATACTAATTCTTTTTAGGCTTAACCTTAATCCCAGCTTCATCTCCGAGGAGAGGAGAAATGAGGAGTTATTTTTCGGTATATATATTTGAAATTAAGGTGGCTGTGTAGACTTGAATGCCTATTGTTTAGGAGTCGATCTTAAATGATGATG
>NC_051407.1:37858896-37859320 GCF_015228065.2 Penaeus monodon
ATTCCGTTCCAGAGTTTCGATCGTTGAAGAGCATTTATGTTGATCTGTTTCCTAACTGGCTTTATTTTACATATAGATGAGTAATTGAAAATTAGATTTTTAATATGATATTGCACTGATTTACAATTCTACACTGTATATAATATTGTACATAGTTCAAATTACAGGGTCGCAGTGCAGAATTACATTCCTTTTGCAGTTTTGATAACCAGATGCATAATGTTGCAGGACCAAGGAACTGTGTCGTTGCTCCAGCACTCCGAGCCGACAGGAGCTGTGGTCCTGAGCAATACCTCGAAGTGAAGACAGAGACTCCAGCTTCCTGGGAATTGAACTGTGACAATTCCTCGTGTGGTTAGTAGTCATATGAATATATTCGTGTCATTCGTTGTTGATTGTTTCTTGAGAATGTCACCTGCATGTA
>NC_051407.1:37859485-37860193 GCF_015228065.2 Penaeus monodon
ATACATACATATACCCACAATTATTTATGTTCTGAAACCGAACCATCTAAGCATGGCCTTAAGTATTTAAACTCCTTGTACATATAAACATCATTTACATTTATAGGAAAAATCCACAATTATACCTACAGAATACGTAAACTTTAATAGATTATAAGGCATAGAACTTTTCGCATTTATCGTCACCAACTATGTTTTCAGGCATTAAACTTCAGTTATCCTAAATAGTTCCGTGCGTGTTTCAGTCTCTCTGCGAATCAAACTTTTTAACAATATGTAAATCCCATTCTCTCTGTTGATGGTGCTGGACCCTGTTAACAAGTATCTGGGAGATGATAATCTGATGAGAAAGTGTTGCAACATTATAGTATCGCAACTCTGTCATAGCCGTATGAACTGGGAGGGTATTTTTCAATTTTCATTAGGGAGATTCTCTTTTCTTAGTATTGCATCTGCTTTCAAAATTATAAATGGCCCATCTTTGAGCTAGATCTCAAAACGGCAAAATTTTGCATAATTAGATATGTATACATTGAACTTATTTTCGAATGATAAGTCGCTAAGTATACAATTATGGTTATTATTCATGAATGAAATTTGTTAAATCTTCACTTAGGATTTTCCACTTGCCTGCAATTTCAAAACTTAAAACTTAAATTTTGTTCGAAATATTATTTCTTAAAAATTGTTTTTTTATCCTTGAAGTAT
>NC_051407.1:37860542-37861047 GCF_015228065.2 Penaeus monodon
CGTAATGAGTAATTACTGTTATCTTGTTGAAAATTTTTATTTCTAATTCTCTCTTTACATTTTGATTTACATTCACTAAGCAAAGTGGAAAGCATAGTTGGAAATCATTTTTAAAAAATAGGCATACTAGCTATTTCAGTAAATGAATAATTTCCCGCAATTGCTCCCACCTGTACAGGTGTAATATTATGCTAAGTTAACCACAGCGGATTCCGTCCAGATATACATCACTTAATTTCGTTATAGCTTAAACGTTTTTCCTGAGTCTTTTAAAATCTCGCAATATTTCTATGTGGTAATTATATTGCACCCAATTTCGAATAGACTTCGTTGTGGGATCTTCCTCAGAAAAAATACCATTCTCTATAGGCTTTTGCAGACACGTTAAAGTAGTAATATGTTGTTCTTGGTAGATTCTTTAAATGGAAGGCTGAGTGCGGGTCTGCACTGTATTAGAGTTGTTGTTTTTTTTAATTTGCGAAGATTTGGCTTCATATAGAAGTTA
>NC_051407.1:37861086-37861230 GCF_015228065.2 Penaeus monodon
TGTATTGGGGTGAATAGAGGCAGAAAATACAGAAGAGGGCCATGCCTGACAGAGATGGCAATGAGCTCGGAAAGACCAATGGCTAGCCGACGTAAGGTCAGGCTGAGTGCCAGATGTACAAAGAAAAGCATGTGCCATATCTCG
>NC_051407.1:37862665-37862855 GCF_015228065.2 Penaeus monodon
CCAGTCTTGCATAGCAGAACCAAATTCACTAAGCCTGGTCCGAACGTCTATAAAATTGTTGATCTTACCCGCTTCTTGAAAACATGACCCTCACTCTTCACGTTCAACACTTCTTTTTCTTTTTTACAGAATACAGTGCGTAATATCTGGTCGCCATAATACATATAAAATATTGCAAGATGGTGATACG
>NC_051407.1:37863328-37864250 GCF_015228065.2 Penaeus monodon
TTTTATGCAGGGGCCCTAATGTTGCTTCTCCGCATAATTCAAAATTATGCCACCACCTTCAAAATTATATCCATAATCACTTTCCTTATTTAGGTGAACCCTAGGTTGCAATCAGGCAATATTTACTTTATACGTTCACAAAGCCTTTTTTTCGCTTTCGCATCGTCGCAGCAGCTTGTTAGAGCGGCTTGTGCAGTTTTGGAAAGCCGTGAGTGTGGACTAGGAACTAGAGGATAACAAGAATGCAGACAGCAATAGCCACTGGCATAGCGAGACACCTGGGAGCTGGGGAATGAAGTGGTTCGTCCACTTTTTTGCTTCGTTTTAGTAGCATCCAGCAAAGGGAAAAGCAGCATTTGTTTGGCTGTTGCATCGCCGCTTGAATCGGCGCAAATAGCGACAAAGACAACATTCATCCAATCCATGACAGACTTACCCATGTTTACAACCACGTGGTGGCTAGGATTGCCATGGAAATACAAAGTCTGTTCTCTAGCATGCAGCCAATAATGATGCCTGCTGTTCTCAGAAAGCCATTTTATTAAAACGCAGAAGCGGGCCCCACTCTTCAGTCCCCAGGATAAGGTGCAGTGAAGCCCGCACTCGCAACCCGTATCGTTAAACTCTTCGGGCAAGCCCCCTTCATTGATGACTTTTGTGGAGAATGGTTGCTATGCCTGATGTATCCCACACGACGCAGTTGGTACGCCTGATGCTAGTCAATTATTAATATACAGCCAGACTCATAGTCAGTGTCTCGGGAAAAATAGTGTCAAATCTGACTACAAGAATGTCAAATATCTTTTACAACTGTCACATTCACAATCGTTCTCACAACCTTTGATCGTATGGAGAAAGTTCAGAGTTGCCTACATGAGCAAATCGTATTTTTCACTATTAATAAATCAGCCAGGATTGCATA
>NC_051407.1:37865169-37865299 GCF_015228065.2 Penaeus monodon
CATGTACTCTGGGTCTGAGAATGCATTTGGATGCACATACACTCATATATGGATATACATACATAATAAAAGGAAAATTAAGCTTAGGATGAGAGTCATTAATATATAATAATTTATTGTAATTTCTGAA
>NC_051407.1:37865483-37866864 GCF_015228065.2 Penaeus monodon
CAAATAACTAAGAAATGATTAAAAATTTTCTTAATTGCCCCACATTTGTTTCAATGTTATGCGCTGATCCCTTTGGCCGAGCAACACCCACAAAAGTTTAATAATACGGAAAAGTGCGGTGGGAACAACTTATATGTTGATTTCTCTTTGCATATATAAAAGTGTTAATAATCCAATACAATGAACAAAGATAACACATTGATAATCATTATTACCTCAGTCTATATTAACTAGAAAATCCTTCTCTTCTCTGTGAAGATATACAGTTTTCCGTCCGACTTTTTTTAACAGCAAATCAGTTATTGTATCATTTAAAATCACTTCGATAATCTGTTTAACTAATTAATCTATTTGAGAAAATATCCTATTTTGTCAGGCGTCGTTTGGAGGCACCCCTCTACTGGTGGCCAGGGGACGGTGAACAATTGCCTGTCCCCATAACTACAACACTGAGAATAATGATACTGATAAATATATTACACACGCTATCCGTAACAACAGTAAACTTTGACTCTTATCACAATGTAGGCTGTTACACACAACGACTGATCTCGCTGCGCTTGCCCCTGGGAGAAACCAACAGCTTGTCCTGGTGGCCTGGCACAGCCACGGGCCTTCGAATAGTTGCACCTGGACTTTCGAAGATACTTCAGCTGGATGAAGCGGCTAGGCACCGTTGGCATGATCTTACTATCCAGCCTGAACATAATGGTATATCTTTTTATTAATTCCAGACAAACTTATGTTTAATATATGTTCATACATTCTGGTACAGATATGCTTATCGATTTTGACTGGCCATAGAACTTACGTGTTATATAATTTCATATACTCAAAAATTCAGTATTTAATGTGTTTTGGACTTCTTTTGGTACTATGCTTTCCAGATTTTTCTCTATCTGTCCCTTCTTGAAATATCAAAATGAATAATCCGCCACTTCATTATGCTTGATCTACAGGCACTTCGTGCAGTTTTGCCAGCATCAGTCTTGGAAAGACCCTCGCCTGCAACCTTGAGGTTACATCTTTATCAACCATTTATATTCAGGGTAGCAATGCCAAAGGCTGGACGCCAAGCTACTGGTCATTCGGCTGCACGGACGTTCCACAGGGTAGGAATGCACTTGTGTATTGGTGAGATTACTTTGCAATGTGCTAACACCGCAGTGCTGCCCCAGCTGGTTTAAACTTTGTTGGCATTAGTATTATCATTTAACAATGAATATTTTTTGTCGATTAAAAAGAAAGCATTTTTGCAGTATGCTTGGAAACGACGAAGGATCACAATTCACCCACCTACCTGGCTTCAACGACGAAACACAGAACACAGAAAATTCAGTGGTAACAAAAAGTTATCAGTAAGTTATCTTTCAATGCGAAA
>NC_051407.1:37867079-37867518 GCF_015228065.2 Penaeus monodon
AGCCGAGCAATATAAGATTTATTGGAGGTTAGCTCTATATACTTCCAAGATTCTAGCCACGAAGATACTACGCGGTGCTCGCATGGCAAGACAAGTACCGCCATCCAGCGTCTTCAGCTTCCTAGGTGATGAGTATTCATCTATTGGTTAAATTTCTCCCAAGCCTAAGGGAGTTGGAGGTCAGACGCACAATGCTGGTGTGCTCAAAATCTCGAGCCAAGCTGGATCAGGTCGGTCCAGCCTTCATCGCGCTCTTCGGTTTCTATAGACACCGCCGGTTTCTTTGGCTTATTCAATAAAGGAATCCACACACACTGAGTTTCTTTGATCCTTAAAGGTCCTTTAGCAATTTGCAGTGGGTATTGAGGTATGCGAGTAAATGCGAGAGAGAGAACATTGCAAAGAACATCCTGATGAAACAAACGGCTTCTGTCGGAGT
>NC_051407.1:37874829-37875732 GCF_015228065.2 Penaeus monodon
TGTCAACATCAGCACATGTGTTGAGCCTGGTGCGGTAAAAACCACAATACGTATTCATGATATTCTAAGTAATTACCTGGCTTATTACCCCCGTCAAATGATTAACTCTATAACAGTCATTGAGCAATATGCAAATTAGCATTTGCTGTAAGCAGACCCAAGTGTGTCTGCCGTCAGGAAACAGTTGCTTTCATGATGTCAAGCTCGAAGGTTTTTTCAGTGATAGTGTGTGTGGGACTTATCCTCACTCTGGCCTTTTTGCACTTATATGGATATTCAGGCACTAATTTGCAAGTTTACGAAGGTTTTGAAACGCAGCGCATGGCTCATGGTGATATAGAAGAGCGCTTTCGAAGTCGCCGGGAGAGGTTGCAAAAAACCTGCCAAACAAGAGAGAACAAGGAAGACATATTTTGGTCCCTTAGGGAATGCATTTTATACTTCTGGAATTACAACGCTAGTGTTTGCACTATGGGAAAGGTCAGTGCAGCAAAAAGTGTAGTAAATAACACTTTACAATTGTCTTTTTTTATGGCATTTTAAACCTAGTACTTTAACATAACTAAAGTTATATGAGATAGTTTATTGTGACTCGAAAAGGAATAAACTTCCAATGTCTTTTGTTAGGTTGGCTCAGGAAACTGGCGTTCTCACGCGCAGATAGTCAACGAAATAAGTGGCCATCCCATGTATGACGGCAGACGCCGGGAACTGTTCAGAAAACCTTGGCAGCAGATTATTGAGTACACTAAATCTTTATCCAGATGGATTACTGTCAGGTAAGTTTGTAGGAAGTAGAGCGTTTCGTAAATAACCGAGATACTCATTTGTAATATACAGAATGTATAGCCGTGGATTTACAGTGTAGTATGTTTAATTGGCAATTCATGCACAATCAATTGG
>NC_051407.1:37875819-37876039 GCF_015228065.2 Penaeus monodon
TAATAATAGCTCATACGGAGAGTTCAGCACATTATTTTTGTTCGTAAATACGTTGAACGTAAACACATTAAACAGACAGGAAACGAAATTCGAGAAGTGAAACGAAGTCGTTTTTTTTCTCCAAACAGACATCCGTTAACCCGTTTGGTGTCGTGTTACCAGGACAAGTTTCGAAATGGTTCGGATTTCCCTGAAAGGAAAAGAGTAGGTGCATGGAGTA
>NC_051407.1:37876294-37876480 GCF_015228065.2 Penaeus monodon
GATTACGAACAAGTGGGTTGTTTGATTTATAACAATGTGAACTGCGAGTTACATTACAGTTTCTCATACCGTATAATCTATCCTTTAGAACGTTCTGCAAGAGTTCCTGTGGCCAGCGCTCCTTAGCAATGATTTAGTTTTCAAGGATCAAGAATCGGACATTTGGCAAGCGTGAGCTGTGAAAAA
>NC_051407.1:37876615-37876872 GCF_015228065.2 Penaeus monodon
TATTTCGGTAATTACTTTACATATCGACAGCTGAGCGCGTTCTGGGGCTGAGTTGCCCAATTTGGTGAAATGTACGATTTTGTTGGTGTTCAGTTCTGTTGAAGTGTTAAATTCTGATGTATGTTCAGTTTCGTTGAACTGTTTAGTTCTTTTAGTGTTCAATACTGTTGCAATGTTTAATTCCGTTGAAGTGTTCAATTCTGATGACGTGTTCACTTTTGCTGAATTACCCAGTTCTGTTTGATGGTTTATTGCTG
>NC_051407.1:37876907-37876996 GCF_015228065.2 Penaeus monodon
ATTTTATTGTTGGAATTTTTCTATTGCTGAAGCGTTCAAGTTCTGATGAAATGTCGCGTTATTTAATTCTCTTTAGATGCTTCATTCTG
>NC_051407.1:37877030-37877830 GCF_015228065.2 Penaeus monodon
GGTGTTCAGTTATGTTGTATTATTTAATTCTATTTCATTCTGTTGATTTTTTTTTCAATTATGTTGGAGTGTTTAATTGTTGATATGTTCAATTTTGTTGAACTGTTTAGTTCTGCTGAAGTGTTCAATTCCGTTGAAATGTTAAATTTTCTTATAGTGTTCAAATCTATTGAAAATTTCAATTCTGTTTGGAGTGTTCAGTTCTGTTGGAGTGTTTAATGCTGTTGAGGTGTTCAGTGTTGCTGGTTGTTCAGTTCTGTTGAGGTGTTCAGTGTTGCTGGTTGTTCAGTTCTGTTGAAATTTTCAGTACTGTTGAAATGTTTATTTTGTTGGCATCTTCGATTCCGATGGAATGTTTTATACTATTGAAATTTTAGTTCTGATAAAATGTTCAGTTCTTTTGAAATATTAAATTCAGTTGAAATGTTCTGTTCTGTGGAAATCTTAAATTCCACTGAATTGTTTTAATTTGTTGCACCATTCTTCTCTGTTGCATTGTACAGTTCCCTCGACATGAATTCTATTATAATTTTTAGTTATGGTGAAATTATTTCAGATTTCTAGACAAGAGGAAAAAGTCTGTCGAGAAACTCGATCCCGAGGACGAGCGAGCGCGCTTGAGTGTGACCTTCAAGGAGTTCCTGAATCACGTTGCCAACACGTTCGAAGATGGCCGTATTGACAGGCACTGGTAAGCTGATGTGACTGGTCCTCACTCCCGTCTTTTATCCTCGGCCTGTTTTTCGGTCTGAAGAAGATGTCATTGTTTTGCCCATGGGTGTTCCTTTACTCAAGGTCTT
>NC_051407.1:37878795-37878955 GCF_015228065.2 Penaeus monodon
CGACTCGTTCACTGGGGTTTTTGACTTTCCAGGAAAACGTACGGTCTGTTATGCTCGCCTTGCTTCTTTGATTACGAGTACATAGCGAGGACAGAAACACAAGACCAGGACTTGGAATATTTGTTTAGCAAGTTTGGTTTTCCGTCGGACCCATACCAGG
>NC_051407.1:37887603-37887756 GCF_015228065.2 Penaeus monodon
CACCAGAAGTACATGTGCCAGCAAGAATATAAATCATTTAAACATCTGAAGAGTCAGCTGCCATCACAGACCTGTAGCTCATTACCAACATAAATGGTGATGCCGCGACTTCGGATAACTTGACGCCGCCGACACGATCTCCATATATATAGA
>NC_051407.1:37887830-37888345 GCF_015228065.2 Penaeus monodon
CATTAATCTAAACTGAAGGTCTCGCTGGACCGTTTTTCGTCTAAATAATCGATATTGGCAACTCAGCCATTGGTCCTTACAAGGTTTGAGAATATCATATTCATCGGCCCTTTACAGACGCTTTAAATATGGTTGTTTAATTATGTGTAATATTAACGTTTATCCGTTGAGTTTACCTTAATTTTATTTAAATATTTCATGTCGGTAATGGCAATGGTTTTCACAAATTTAATCAAGGAAATAGAGAGACATACGCTTTTAGGCTTGTTTAATAATTCAAGAGAAAATTAAATCCTTACTGATATATCTGCCTAATGCTATAAATAGGATCCATGACTTTACTCTATACTGTGGCCTTATTTTTATGTCATATATGGCTACAGATGTTCAAATAGATAGCCGTTCTTTCCAAATGCGCGGAAATTGTTGACTGGTGTTGACTATTAGATAATGCCTGTCTTTAAAGTCAAATCCTCGCGCATTGAGATATTAGCGAGAGACGACGTAACAATATT
>NC_051407.1:37888384-37888513 GCF_015228065.2 Penaeus monodon
CCATGCCGTGGAAATGGATGACAATAAAATCATGAGAAATGTAACAACATATACGTTACCTCTTGGGTGAGCGAAAATATGTTGTTTCTACGTGGTTAGTGTCGAACATTCAAAATAATCAAATTATTA
>NC_051407.1:37888683-37888855 GCF_015228065.2 Penaeus monodon
CAGCCATATAAAGAATAAAGTCACAGGCAACCAAGCCATCTTCATTTGTGCCGACGGTACGTGTACAACTCTAGGCAGAAGTAACTGACACACCTAGATAAAGGCGACCTATTATTACTGTTGCCGGACTATAGGTTACTCGCCATAACTGCGGCACAACAACAGACATATA
>NC_051407.1:37889330-37890976 GCF_015228065.2 Penaeus monodon
ACGTACACCACCCTCATAAATTCTCGTGCTCAGGGCCAACTAATTTTAATAGTGCACGTTCGCCTGAGCAAAGATAACTCCGCGTGGTAACAGATCCTTGACAACAACACCCATCGGGTAGGAGGGGCGGGGTCGCCTCCCACCTGCCGCTTTTGGGTCGAATTCCCTCGAGTTGGATGGTTTGTCGCTAGGCGTGGATTGTGTCCGTATCACCTGGCATGTCTGCTGCTAGTTCTTGCGTCCGCTCTCGAAGACTGAAACCTGTAGATACTCTCCAGTCTTCTTAATGCCTTTCTGCCAAACCGTCTAGGCGAGTCACTAGAGTGTTATTCGGCCGCCACATCCCAGCGGCCGTATAATAGTACTGGCAAGACATGGGGCATTGTACACACGTAACTTGGTACTGCGGGATAAGGGTCTGTATCTCCACAGCGGCCTTTGGAGGGCTGACATGACTTCAACAGCAATCCACACCTCCTAGTGATTCATGTGCGAGATCTCTTGTTTTAGCAAGTGTAGATCCCAGTTAGATAAAACTTAAAACGAGTTTGTCCTCTGTTGTCAGTAATGGTGAATCAGGCCGTCCTGACTTGAATATGTTCCGTCTTTTCTCAACCGACAGTGTCAAAATCGTACTGATAATGTCTATATACTTGTGACGGTCTTTCTAAAACTTTTATCTTTTCTATAATGAGCTAGACTGCCGCGATTGGGGATAAAGTCGGCTTGCTGTGTTTGAAACTAGCTGTTTCGCCGATTCGGCCGTTCTAAGCAATGTATAGTCTCAAACTACATTTAATCTCTTTCTTTACTTCTCTGGTTAAACCAGGCATCATGAATGGGAAATTATACAGTGTCTTCTCTGTTCATTCCATCTGCTAAATATTGGCCATGTTATAGGAACTACATAGAGCCAAGTGCTTTGGCCGTCATTTAAAAGACATCATATGCATAACATTCATTGGGTCAGTCATTTGCCATCATATATTTGCCTCTATATCTGTTATTAGTTACATTAACATTCATTGGATCAGTCATTTGCCATCATACATTTGACTATATATCTGTTGTTAGTTGCAGATCCTCGTCTTCTTCTCTCCCACTCCCCTATGCGCTTCCTTCCCTGTGCCTTCTCGCCCTCTTTTCACCCCCCCCCCCCGTCCCTCTCTCATTCTTTCACCCATCATATCCAGGGTCGTACCTTTATTTGTCAGCCATGCTTCTGTCGTTGGTATTATTCGTCCGTGACAGATAGAGAAGGCATTTTCTCTTTGTCTCAATTTTCTTATATCTGCATGATATTAATAGCCCTCATAGATTAAAACAACGGTGAATAATTGAACGGTTCATGTTTCACAAAGACATGTAAATTCATCTCACTTATAAAAGGAAAGTACGATAAAAATACCAGCATAAACAAAAGGAGTTTCGAATGCACTGGGAAGTGTCAGAGGATTTCTTACTGAGACTGAACCCAGAAATGTTACGAAACACTTATACATTATTTCGTTAGGTTTAGGCATGTCGCAGAAAAATGTAAATCAGTAGATCAGTACTTGTGAAGCATCTACTCCGATACAGTCATGCTCTCACTGCATTTATTACACCACATTTGTTATTACAGGCAAGTAACCAGGCACTATTTC